>NW_025814031.1:1201723-1501723 GCF_021917145.1 Hypomesus transpacificus | reverse complement strand
TAACACTGTAACTGTTAACCACAATATTAAATGATATGTATTTAAATAATATTAGTCTTGCCTTCAGAAGCTTTTGTTAAACACACCCATTATTCTTTTTTTGATTGTGCCAGACTGCTTTTGTGGGACAATGAAGGTCCTCAGTGACTATGTTTCACCCCCACTTACATCTGATGGTAACGTCTTGTAGCCTATATGGTTCAATGAATATGCCCCTTTCAGAGACAAATGTTCAATAAAGTATATTTTAGACACACTTCTTAAGCTTTTATTTATTACATTATTAACATGTCTTGTTAAATCACATTATATCCATTAATAGACGTTTGGTTTTCTAGGTTGAACATATAAAACACAGGCCACATTTCTACACCGATGATAAATTAAAGGCAGTGTGAATTTCGTGGCATTTCGTTTAAATATAAAGTTGACAGTAAGCTATGGTAAGTCTGCATTATGGAAGATTTTGATTACCTAAATAACTATTAAGCTTTCTTTGCCTGGCGAGAACAACGACGGAGCTGTTCATGTTAACAGTTTATTTCATCCGATACAATGCATTGGAAATCATACTCAAATCACAAAGAAAAAAAGCAACATATGTGATGAGTTCCATCTAGAATAGCCCTATATTTAGCCCTATAGCCTATTTCTAAGAAAACAAGTAGAAGGAATACTATACAGTGACAGAATACATTTCCGTTAAGTTTGCATCATGTCTTTGATTCTTATCGGACTTTCTGCCCATACATTTTGCCTTAGCTCACACGCTCGGAACCATATAAATCTATGCTCGCGACTGGTTGTCGCAAAGTATGACGTGTACAGCTAGTTGCAAGCGTGCCCGAGGTCTCGGAGCTAGGGAAAAAAAGAGCCACTGTTTAAAGCTAGATCGGAAGACACGGAAGTTGAAATATGGCCGCGCCCAGTCTCGCGCTCTCGCTTGCCTCACTGCGCCACTGAGCACTTTTCATAGAAATGAATGGGGACGCCATCTTGGAAGACAAAAGTAGCTTACTCTAGTTATATTAACTCTATGTCCCAGACCCTCTGTACAAATGAAATGTACGAGGGTCTGGTTAGGACCAGGCTAGCAGAAGCCTCCCCCACGCAAAAGATTTTTAAATACATATTATTATTACTATGATTTGTATCAATATATATTAGAGAGAGGGATTGGTAATTAAATTATAACAGACAAAAATATCAGTATCCAAGGGCGTGGGTTTGGTCTCAGTTTTGGTAGGGACACTGCCCCCCCCCCCCCCCCCCCCCCCCCCCCCCCCCCCCACCAATAAATAAAAAAAATGATGGAGCCTACATCATCTGTACTGGACTTCTGAGCAATTAAATAATTAATTATATTTGGGCATCCCAAATTTATAGCACCTTTTTACTACCTACAAGTATAAGTGTAAATGAGAACATTCATGGGTAACATTGTCTAAACATCCCTTAAAAACAGCAATTTCATGGAATCTTTACCAAAATGGACTATTCAACTTCTCACCTGAACCCCTGATGCTGATTCGCCACCAACCTGCTCTACATCTTTAGCTTCAGGGTGCTGTTTTTCCTGCACAGTAATTCATCAATGTAATACAGACACTAACCATGCTTAGTTGACTGCTAACATTGGTCTAAATTACAGGGATATACTAGCCTGGCTGCCAGCCCAACTTCTCCCCGCCCCCCAAAAAATTGGGTCGGGAAGTTGGGTCTGGAGGGTCTCGTATTGGGGACCAACTACAGAAAACCAGAATCTGGGCGAACCAATGAAATTGCCAGGGTGGGCTTTATACGATGATGGACAGATGATCAACAGTAACGTAATCACCCACGACACAAAAGAGCGCTTAAGTTGAATTCGTTTTGAACAAACATGGCTACCGCTGGAGATCTGGGATGTTATGATTCTGCCATCGAGTCTATTTTAGAAGACATCGACAGCGCATTAATTTTGAAAGAGGAACAGAGAGACGCAATCAAGGCATTTGTCAATGGAAAATATGTTTTTGCCGTCCTTCCTACGGGATTCGGTAAAAGTTTAATTTATCAGCTGGCCCCGATGGTCGCGAAGAAGGTGATGGGACACAATGAAAACCCAGTGGCCATTGTGGTTTCTCCTTTTCTTTTGTGGAGTTGTAATCCTAAACGGAGAACTTGTTCGTATATGCATTGCCCTTTATTGTTTCGCTCTAAAAGGTTGACCGTGTGAACAAGTACTCCCCCTACCCTTAAATTAATTTTACAACACCGGCAAAAATCGTTTGTATACATTGCTCAAGCATACTTCAAGTCTGCTTGCAGTTTAGTCAGTAAAGATTTAGCTGCCTTTCAGTTTTGTTCTGTTGACAACAACTATGCGGCGCTTAACACACGTCACATACTCTGTTGCTCTGATTGGTTGTAGATTTATCCAATTGAGCTAAGAGGCATTTGTTTTCCAGGCTCGTTTGAAACACGCCCTGTAGTCAAAGCCCAACGGAGAGTTCTCAGACTCATATTCTGACTAGAATTATGAGTATGACAACGTCAGGCTAGGGATATACTATCCAAGGGATCATATAGGCCTGCAAAATCCAAGAGAGAAGGCTGGCAAAAAGTACCAGACCAAATTAAATGTAGAGTAGTGACCACGCGTTTTATCGCTTATTACAGTAAGATAGGCCTATTTATTATTTTTTTCATACTTTCATATTTTCATTTATCATCTTTACTAGTAAATCATATGATGTGGTTTCAACAAATATATTTTGTAAATGACACCCTCACAAAAAAACGATAGGCTATCCTCTCAAAAAGTTAAGGCTAGCATATCGCGCTGTGCTTAAGGAGCTTATCTATCACGCAATGAGCAATTCGGTTTCATGTTAAATGATGCTCATTATTCTTGCACCTTCTCCAACAGGTTCCTGTAGTAAAAACGGACAAGACATGTCTGTGACAGACTTCCTGTATCACAAACGCTTGTAAAGCCTCAATCTAATCGTGTTTACATAAAATAAACCTGCTCCCGAGCAGGTTTATGCTTGCGGATATGTTGCTATGACACCAAATCCAGGATGAGCTTCGAAGAACCGAACAATCCAAGATAATGACAAATCGTCAACCATCAAATCTAGCTAACTGAGTTAGCGATGTACGGAGAATGGGCCCCAGGTATTGGGTTCAATGTTGCTGTCTGCTGTGATCAAACAACGTCTAGGGAGGAACTCAAAGCGAGGAGCTCACTGTTGTTACAGCAAAAACTGCCCCCCGACATGGGAGGAGTAGTTGACAGCCCATCGCCGGAGCGCAGACTATATAGCTAACACGTTATTCAATTTAAGCGTTGTGACCGGAGGTGTGGCGATATATGTAGCCAAATCCCCTAGTTTGGTTAGCGTTGAAAATTAGTTGTGTCCGATGAGAAGAACAACCAGCTATTATCTGCGAACATCATCAACTTGTGCTAGTCGAAACGTAAGCTAGTTAGAGCTAGCTGGTAGCCAGGAAGCTAACCGACAGTAGCTGGCATAGTCTGTTGACAACAGTCTCGCTAGCTAGATGTAGCTAAAGCTATTTCGAGCCATTCTGAGCTAAGTAAGAGTAGACATTAACGTATTACAGTTTTCTATGACACCGACCCATTAATCATCAATTCAAAATGTCAACAACTTCGCTGGATAAGGAATTGCAGGAGCGGTTGAGAGAGGCATCTGCGCTTGGGGACATTGACGAAGTGCGGAATTTAGTAGGAAGCGGAGTAAATGTCAACTCACAAAATGAAATAAATGGATGGTAAATATTTTAAACTGACAAATATTTAGATGACGTAAAGAACGAGTTTAGTATTTAAAGCTTTCCATCACTCAACTGCAATTCAAATCTGCTGTGTAAAACAACGTGCTTCTGTGTTGAAAATTGGCATTTTAAAATATTTTTGTGGAGCGAGGCTGGATAAAAATACTTGTATCCAATTAATGTTGCTGGCCAGCAAGCTCATTCAGTAGTCCAACTTTCCACGATCCTAAATCCTGCAATTTTTTTGCCGTCTGTTAAACTACACACCCTCCTGACAGCTGATTCGCTAGTTTCGGCACTGGATGACTTGTATGAAATAATAATGTAATGCCTATTATTTAAGCAATAAGCCCCAAGAGGCCGTGGTTTACGCTGATTTTAGAACAGGTAAGGGGAGTTGTTAGACACGACGCGAAGCGGAGTGGCCTTTTTGCCTCGGATTCACGTCTTTTGTAGCACTCCGCAAGTAGTCCGGTAACTTTTCAACCCCAGCCTACTCCGTTGCCCTCCGCTTCGCGTCGGGGTGCTGTTCGCCCTGTCGGGGCTTATTTTCCCGATAATGACCGGCGTTCTATACATTATCCCTTACATAATGGACACCTACTGCGTCATTGCAGCTAAATGGTCTTTTCACCGTTCTAAATGATTTCGCTGGCTACACAGGAGCCTGTACAAAATATCTGAAATAAGTAACCATAACAACATTGAAAGAGTCAAAGCCTCCATTTACAATTTTGAAAGACTTTAACAAGCTTACTTGTATTTACAACAACGAGTGACTTCAATATTTATTTTAACCTATTTGAGAAATGTTTCTTTTCTGAATGTAGTGTGTCAGTGTCACGTAACCGCTCATCTCGCATCCCATTCGCTATTCACCTCGCTAGTCAATGTTGGCCTACTTTACACAGTCTGCGGCCAACACGACAGTAGCAGCAACTCTACACATGGCCCATTTTTTTCTTCTTAAAAATATTGATTTTATTTGGGGACAATGACATGGCTCGATAGTTGGCTAGTGTTGTTGTTAAACATACTGTCAAATTATAATCACTGTTTGGAGAAAATGTCAACTTTGATGCGGTCATCTCAAATCCATTTGCTATTCAACTCGCTCCACAGGCTGCGGCCATACTGTAGCCTAGTAGTTCAAGTATTTTATTTGTCAGGTACACAGAACAACACAAGGTTAGACTGGGCACTGAGATTCTTAAGACAAGACAACGCAAGCACCTGGCATAACATAACATATAAGTACACAGAAAATAATTTACATCTATGCTGAGCTTAAATAAGTGAAACTTCCTAAATATACAGATAGCAATAAATAATCGACTATACTAACCCTAATACTAAAACTTCCTAAATTACAGATAACAATAAATAGTACATTATACTAACCCTAAATGCACATAAAACCTGTTTCATCCCTATGACCTATTCTAACCTAAGTCGAGTACAGTACAATAGTGCAAATTTGCAGATCAGTGACTAAGTCAATGACCATACAGGAGCCTGGTGGCGAGGTACAGTGAGGTACAGTAGTGCAATGTTACTGATAGTGCAACCAGTAGCTGAACTAGTACTATGGGCGATATTGTTCGTGAAAATCTTGATATTGATTTTGGGACAGTGACATGGCTGGTTAGCTAGCACATCTTATTGTCAAACATACTGTAAAATTATATTATTAAAATATACACCTCGTCGGGCATTATCCCTTATATATTATATGGCAGTTTATTAGAAACTTTTTATTCTTTTTGTCTGAAAGGTACAAGCAGATGCATAGGAGAATGACTTTAGAATTACATTTAGTCATTTAGCAGCCGCTCTTATCTAGAGCGATTCACAGTAAGTACAGGGACATTCCCCCCGAGGCAAGTAGGGTGAAGTGCCTTGCCCAAGGACACAATGTCATTTTGGCACAGCGGGGAATCGATCCGGCAACCTTCTGATTACTAGCCCGACTCCCTCACCGCTCAGCCATCTAACTCCCTAGAGAGCAGCTTTCTAATACGCTTCCCTCAGCCAATTTGATTATTTAATTGTTCATACTGCAAACCATTTCAGGCCGTTGGTTCATTCATTGTGGTTTTATTGCCTTCCACAGGACCTGTTTGCACTGGGCCTGCAAGCGAAACCACAAACATGTGGTGTCATACCTGCTGAACTCTGGTGCTGACAAAGAAATCCTCACAGCTAAGGATGAGTTAGCTGCTCAGCTAACCTCCAAACCAGAAATCAAAAGACTGTTGGGAGGCAAGCTGCAACTTTTTATGCTTTTGTCTTGTGTTCAATGACAATCCTGTTTCTGTTTGCTCAGAAAATGTTGATACTTGTCTTGGTTTCCACAGTCGAGGTAGACGAAGTGCCTGAAGTCAAAGAGCTTGAGTTGCCATTCATCCCAAATTACCTTTCCAACCCTCCGTTTATGTATAGTAAAATGGACAACAAGGCTGAGCTTGTCCTTAAACCGCTGTCAAACCAAAATGGTTCAGGCGGAGACCACTCAGAGGACCCACACAGCGACCCAGCTTCCCTCTTTCCCACCCACGAGTCACAGCAACTTCTGCAACTACAAAGCCTACCAGCCGATCCCACAGGCCCCAGGGAAGGAGCTTTCGTCCCAGTTTCTGAGCAGAATGGAGTGTCATCCAGCCTGGCAATGCACACTGCTAACGAAGCCCTGCCTATGGACCTCTCAGTGGAGCCCAATCTAGCCAACCATGGAGAGTACCCATACTCGGTGACCCATAACGGGCCTGTGTGTTCATCTGCACTGCCCTCCCCTAGCCCCAGCACCACTAGCAGTGGAAGCCAGGCCCAGGTGGCTAATGCTAATGCTAGCACCAACCCCTCAACTACCAGACAGCAGTCAGTCCCCCAGCAGCTGAACTGTGGTCAGACTGCTGGGGGGCCCATGCCTGCCTTCCAGCCCTTCTTCTTCACAAGCACGTTCCCGGTCAATGTACAAGGTATGGGATTAGCATGATGTTTGCTAGCTGCATCCAAACTCATAATGTTTGGGAATGCAACAGAGGTTTTTAATGTGTGTAATTTAAAGAAAATAACTGGGCATGTTCCAGGTATTGAGTTTTTTTTTGTCGTCTCAGAGCTGGTTTTGAAAGTGCGTATCCAGAACCCCAATGCACGTGAGAACGACTTCATCGAGGTGGAGCTGGACAGGCAGGAGCTGACATACCGCGCCCTGCTCAGGGTGTGCTGCCGGGAGTTGGACATCAGCGCTGAGCACGTGGAGAAGATCCGCAAGCTGCCCAACACCATGCTGAGAAAGGTATGGGATAGTCGTCACACAAGCACAAACACATGCATAACAATTTTAACACATATTTATGAAACCTTAAAAGAATGTGTGTTCTATCTATTGTCGTGTTTGTGTGTCCACAATGCTTCTGGCTTAAGATAACCCTGTCCGGTGTTGTAATCCACAGAGAACTCGTGGTCTTTTTAGGTTTTATTGCTTAAATATATCTAATTCACAGCAGTGTTCCTCCTACAAACACATAAAGTGAGATGCTCTGGGTTACCATGTAGCTGTTCTGAACACAGTCTAAGCATGGCAAACAGTTCTGGTCCCTTTAAGGGGCGATTGATTGCAAAACCGATTTTACCTTTTCATAGTTGAAAAATTACATTTTAATTTATAAATATAGCTGCAAGCAGCGATGCGGGTTCCTCTGCAAAATGGCAAAATATTATAAAAATGTACAATGTAGAAGGTCAAGAGTTTGACAACAAGAGAGCAACACGACATCATGTTTGGCCAACAACAATAGGCTGATGTAATTTCAAATCAATAAGATTTGAAAAACCATCAGTCAAAATGATATTTAATTTATTGACACAAAGATATTGAGGCAATGTGAAATTTACATAAATACACCCCTTTCAGCTATTTTGTATTGAATTTCTTATTCTATTTCACCTTATATAAAGACACATCTGCCCACAAACAACTTCCATCCATGCTGTTTCCCTCTCTCCCAGCACAGGTCATGCCAAGGCAGAAATGCTGAGGCGGCCGCAGGAGGTTTAGGGGTAGTCCAAACACATGCTTCCCACAATTGACATATTTTCTCCAAGATGGCTGAAAAACACCAGATTATGTAACTCTCCTTGAGTTGATCTCTTTCCAGAATCTCAGTCAATGCACAATTAACAATAATCATGTGGGCGAATGGGCTAGGGCAGAGCTTAGGTTCAGCTCCTTGCTAGAATAGCCTATGGCAGCACAGCAGCCGACTCTCTGGTCCCATTAAAATACACAACATGCACAAACAGTGTGATCAACAATATTATGTTAACTGATAAACAATAACATTACAAACATCTAACTGAACAAACACAACAACTGAAATCCCTCGCACGGTTGTTGTAACCGCACTATATTCCACAAGTCTTTGCCTATTTGACATACCACACTACATGCTGGGTACCCAAAGGGGGCTGACGCTGATTAGCTAGCTGTGCTCCGACTGTGTTTTGAGTATTAGCTTTGGTCATTTTACATTTACATTTATTCATTTAGCAGACGCTTTTATCCAAAGCGACTTCCAAGAGAGAACTTTACAAAGTGTATAGGTCACTGATAATAACAAGATAGCCCAAAAGCATTGCGGGTAGCCAAAACAAGAAGCACACATTGTGAACAACCCAAAAATAAGTGCCAAAGGAAAGAACCATAAGAGGATGTAGTTAAGCAAGTTACAATTAAACAACATGAATCTCTTAAGTGCAAGTGTACCTGTAGAAAAAGCAAGCAACAGTAAAAATTAAAATAAGATTAACTAAAATTGAATATTTTGCAGCGAATACAACAGTTTAAATCAGTTACCACTAACCAACAAGAGCAACAAGTCTCTGAGCAAGAGTCATTGTGATCCTTGAGGAAACTAGCATTGGGTTCAGCAAACCATTCCAAAGTACCGTTGTACTCCCGGAACAAGTGCGTCTTGAGCCTTCTCTTGAAGGTGGAGAGACAGTCTGTGTCTCTGATGGAGGTGGGGAGTTGATTCCACCACTGGGGGACCAGGCAGGAGAACAGCTTGTGTTGGGACCGGGCGGTCTTGAGCGGTGGGACCACCAGGCAGTTGTCTGACGAAGACCATAGGTGGCAGGTGGGGGTGTAAGGCTGCAGGAGAGACTTGATGTAGTCTGGTGCAGTCCCGTTCACTGCTCGGAAGGTGATGGGTGAATCTGATGCGGGCCGTGATGGGTAGCCAGTGGAGGGAAATGAGGAGCGGAGTAACGTGGGAGCGTCTGGGTCAGGGCTCCAGACTGCGACCAAATGGTCGCATTTTGCGACCAATTTTTGAGACAGTACAAGCATTTTTTACAAACACTTGCGCATGTGCGACCTACAAATTTTGAATTAATTGGGTGTGCACAATGTCAGCACACGTTAGAAACAACGCATAAATATGACGTTTTAGTAAGACAGCGATATCAGTGTTCCTTCTGCATTAGTACCGTAGCTAAAAGTCTAGGAAAGTTGAGGCTATTTTTCTCTAGGTACCTATAAACCTAGCTAAAAGTCTTGGAAAGTTTAGGTTATTTTTCGCTAGGTTCCTACGAACGTCTTAATCTGCCAGACAAGTGTGTTGCCCTTCGTTCTTTTGGTGAGTAGTTTCACGAGCCCTTCTTACCCGGCGTCATGGAGCCTAGCAGCTAAATATTTATTAAGCACTAGCGTTGCTACTGTATCCCTGCCTGTGTTTGAGCTGTTGCACTGTTATACTCAGTATCGTGTTGTGGTGTCGGAGGACTGATCGAAAAGTGAGCGAATACATTTAAGTCATTTAGCTAAGATTTGCATGTATAGTACGTAATGTCACATTTTAAAAAAATGTTTTAACTCAAGCTTATATGGTGCGTTGCTGTATATCAGTTGTAAAAAAAATGGACCCAGGCACACCCCACAATTTTCCCAGAAATTGTCCCAGGGGCGATTCTAGGATCAGACCTTTAGGGGTGCTCAGCCCCCAATGAGAATGTGCCTTGCAAAAGTGCTAAACGTAAACCCCCTTGCTAATATAAATCCCTTATTTCACTGGATAACAATTAATACATTTAAGTATTATTATGCAACATATTTAATGAAAAAACTAAGGATGTCCCTTTCTTCATGAACTACCAGCATCAAATGATAATAAACAATATATTTAAAAAATATAAATTTTTAGGGGTGCTGAGATTAAATTTAAGGGTGCTTGAGCACTCCTAAAAAGGGTCTAAAATTGCCACTGAATTGTACCCTCTCTAGTTACATTAATAAATGCATTGCAGGTCAATATAAGGTGTGCCCCTAAATTTTCTGCTTGCCCTCCTAAAATGTTCAGTCAGGGGCTACTATGCTCCTAGTAAAAAAAGTTAGTCTGGAGCCCTGGTCTGGGTAGATTGTAGACCAGGTGTGCCGCTGCATTCTGAATCCTCTGAAGAGGGCAGGTTGCTCGTGCTGGGAGACCGGCGAGCAGCGAGTTGCAGTAGTCCAACTTGGAGAGGACTAGTGCTTGGACAAGCAGCTGGGTGGAGTGCTCAGACAAGTATCTCCTGATCTTCCGGATGTTGTAGAGGGTGAATCTACACGACCGGGAGACTGCAGCAATGTGGGCCGTGAGGGAGAGCTCATCATTCATGGTAACCCCAAGGTTTCTGGTAGAGGATAAAGGGGTCACCGTCGCAGATCCCAGGGTGATTGAGAGGTCGTGGGAGATGGAGGGTTTGGCCGGGATGATGAGAAGTTCTGTTTTGGCGAGGTTCAGCTGGAGGTGGTGCTCGGTCATCCAGGCGGAGATGTCTGCGAGGCAGGCCTCAATCATAGCTGAGATGCCCGGATGGGTCGGGGGGAACGACAGGTCGTCAGCGTAGCAGTGGTAGGAGAAGCCATTGGAGGTGGTCAGCTTTGGGATAAAGGTTAAGAAATGGTTGACATTTTAAGGTGAAATTGTGCATGGTATATCAGAATGATGTCATCCTGTTTAACTAAACAGATAATCAAAATTATGACAGGCCAAAAGACTGCAGCTGAATTTGAACCTGTGATTTGAACCTTGCTCCTTACAGTGCACTGTCTTAGGCTACTGAGCTATTCTCAGTGTTGAGAACCATTGTGGTCAGTTACTGTATAGAAAAGTAAGCTATTTGTTCTGTGGCAAGCATTATTAGATTTGGCTGAAGTTTGAACAGCTGTAATTCAGTGATCTTTTCAGATATCAATGCAGGGGCAGGCAGGCAGGGCAGGCCAGCTGGATGAAGCTGTGTTGGGGGCAGGGCTGAAGAGAAGCTGTCCAGCTAGAGAGAGGTAGTCCAGCAAGGGGTCTGTGTTGCTCTTAGCATCCTCTGTTGCATCATCTGTTACACTCAGTATCCTCTGTTGTTGCTCTCATTATGCTCTGTTGCACTCTGTTGAACAGGCCTCTGCATTACCCTCCAGACCTGTAAAAGTGAAGGAAGGGTCCATGTTAGTAGTGAAACATGAAGCTTTTTCATCTGCACTTGATATAAACTACAGTTTTGACTGTGAAATGCAGTAGCACTAGTTCAAACTTGAATCCAAATGTGTTGACCTGATGGACACCCATGCAAAGTCAATCAAAACACGGTTTTGATTCCAGGCTCTGACTAGAGTATTTAACTCTGAACTGGTCAATATACACATCTGACCAAAGACCAGCTCGACCTTTGCCTGTAAACAGTGATTCTGACTATCAGAGACCTTTAGGTAGTTTGACCTAGTGAAATTGGCAAAACCAGCCTAGCTACCATAGGTCGCTTTCTCAGGCCAATGATGAATGAAACAGGCTTGCTTTGAAAAATCGTATATACTGGCTATCTTCAGCAGGCGCTTGTCTACAAAAAGCTGTCCTCCTTAACGTTTTTGGAGTATAATTGAGTGAAATACAAAATTGTTTACACACTGCCAGTGAGCGAGCCGAGTCTGACTCTTAGGCTAACGTCAAAACAATGTACCCCACTCCACTTGCAAGTTTTGCACTTATCACAAAAAAACATCTGGCTAAAAGCACAATTCCCACATCTCTTGAAGGCTGCCCTGCTGGTCTTTTTAGGTGTAGACCGAACTGTAAAATGGTGAATTTATGAACATGACGCGACCAAAGCATAGAACCAAAACTGAACTGTACTGCTGCTAGTGGTATGTGCCAGTGGAGCGAGTGGTACGTGACAGTGACTAGTGGTACATGCCAGTGGAGCGAGTGGTATGTGACAGTGGCTAGTGGTACGTGCCAGTGCCTCTACTGGCACCTAGTGGTATGTGCCAGTGGAGCTAGTGGTATGTGGCAGTAGCTTGTGGTACATGCCTGTGCCATTGCTGGTACATGACAGTAGCTAGTGGTACGCGACAGCGCCTCCACTGGTACATGACAGTGACTGTTTTGTTGATAGTGGTACACAAGTGTCTTGTGGCAGTTGCATTGGGTGTCTTGCAGCTTTAGTTTACTGTCATGTAACTGCTCCGCGGCCATTTTAGAAAAGGAGAACAGGCTATAAACTTTTATTTTTTAAATGTGTGGCGGCCTGCGGAAACCCATGGATGTCGCGGCCGCTCATTGTTAGCTATAAGCCATAAAAGATCGAAAATCGTTTTCTGTCAAAATTGAGATTTTTGATGTTTTGTATAGTTAACCAAATGCTCAGTTTGCCTGCTCTTTTGAGTGCTGCAGCAGAACAACTAATCAATTAAATAACTTGCTAAGGTTATTCATGTAGCCTATACTTAAACTGACATTTACATCCTCATTTCATTACAAACAAAAGGATTTTCTTCCATATCACTTTTTGACATTTAAAATTATGTAACTTCAGTTCTGATAAAGATATCTGAGTGATTTAAACAGATTTGTATCCAGGAGAGTTTGTAGTTTCCAATATGTACGATACCCAGAAAGTACATTTGCAATCATAGGGTGTAATTTATTGACATGGTTCTTCATATGAAAATAATGAACTATTATTAACAACTATATTTACTCAGAGGATCGAAATGCAAATGTAGGCTACTGTTGACTTCAGTTATTACAATTAATTATATACGCCACTAGGAGGAGCTGATAACAACACAACAATGTGCATTAGAGACATAGGAGAGTCTACAACGGTGGCTCATGTGCACGCTTAAATTCAGTTACTCTGAGTAAAATAATGTGTTACTAATTCATTACGTGTGTACAAGTCTGCTTTACGTTACAGTCACACCATTACACTATAGGCAATATCATGTCTAAATCGACTACTTTGTATGGTGAGCTTGTAGTGAGACATCAAAAGTATGGTTTGGAGTCTGTTAGCACGAGCAGTTTAATTTATATTTAAAAATAAAAGTTTATAGCTTGTTCTCCTATTCTAAAATGGCCACGGGGCAGTTACACTACAGTAAACAAAAGCTGCAAGACACCCAATGCAACTACCACAAGACACTGGCATACACTATCAACAGAACAGTAACTGTCATGTGCCAGTAGAGGCACTGGCATGTACCACTAGCCACTGTCACGTACCAGTGGAGGCACTGGCACATACCACTAGCCACTGTCACGTGCCAGTGGAGGCACTGGCATGTACCACTAGCCACTTTAACGTGCCAATGGAGGCACTGGCATATACCACTAGTTACTGTCACGTACCACTCGCTCCACTGTCACGTCCCACTCGCTACAGTACAGTACAGTTTCGGTTTTTACCGCTACTGTTCTTAGCCTATGCGGTCTCCCTTGCGTCCGAACTCACTCAAATTACAAAGAATTTCACGACCCTATGCACAATTCTGAGCCTACAGGTCTGTGGGGAATCGTTTGTTCTCCTAAAAGCTGCCCTCCTCTACCTTTTTGATGAATTTGCCGAGATGCTAAATGATTCACTACAGTAATTACAAACACAGAGGGAAAAAGCTAGCTAGCTACTTTTCGAGTTCGGTTTTCCATCACTTCAAACTCACGATCTAAAGGTTTCAAAGTGCTCAAACCTTCACTATAATTCAAGAGTAGTGTACTTTCACGAGCCCAATCATTGATTCTAGATTAAAATCCTTAAAAATAGGATTTACCGAACGTGGCTGCCTCCAACACGGCTATCAGGCGATTCTAGTTGAAAAATAATTTATATTCCTAACGGCGAGCTGCGATTGGAAGCGAAATGAAACAGGAGCTAAAGACCAAGGGTGGGGGCTTGGTCAGCACACCATTTCCAGAAAGGATGTGTGTGCATCCCGCCAAGCTCGTGCGTGTGTCAAGTTGTTGTTCCCCATGAGAAATAAGGCATGTATACCAATTTTCAGGCATTTTGGAGTAACGGGGTATTGGGGAAATCACGTAGACTTTGGGCGTGTTTTATAGCGCCACCCATGGGCGTACATGGGCCACTAGCCGTCCGGGAGTAATGAGTGACCTGTTGGATCATTGGGCCAAATTGGAAAAAATCGAGTCCAGGACTTTTTGAGCTATTGGGCCATTTAGCGGACAAATATAATAATAAGAATAATAATAAGAATACTAACAAAAAATATAGCAGCAAGCAGCGATGCGGGTTCCTCCACAAAATGGCAAAATATTATGAAAATGTACACACCAAGAGTTTGACAACAAGAGAGCAAAATTACTTCATGTTGGGCCAACTACAATAGGCTGAATGGGGATTTGAACTCATGAGTATAAGGTTACAAGGCAGCCTCTCTATCCTCTCTGCTAAACACAAACTGTTGAGAATGTATGAGTAAAAAGGTCATAGTATTAGCTTTGGTCAGCTTTGGGACAAAGGTTAAGAAGCGGTTGGAATTTCAAAGTGGAATTGCATGAAATTGCGCATGGTATTTCATAATGATGTCATCCTGTTTAACTAAACAGATATTCAAATTTAAGACAGGCTAAAAGACTGGATTCAAACCTGCAACCTTATGCTTTGCAGGTCACTGTCCCAGTCCATTGAGCTATTCTCAGTGTTGAATAATGTTAAGTTCAGTTACTGTATAAAAAAGTACGCTGTTTCTTCTGTGGTAAGAGTTGTTAGATTCAGCCAAAGTTTAAACTACTCAAATTCAATCATATTTTGACATGCCAACGTGAAATTGTTGATGGTACTTCAGAGTGATGTCATCTTGAACCCAATAAGGTTTGAAAACCATCAGTCAAAATGATATTAGATTTATTGACACAAAGATATTGAGGCAATGTGTACATTTACATAAATACATTCCTTTCAGACATTTTGTATTACATTTCTCATTCCATTTCACCCTATATAAAAATACACCTGCCCGCACACTACCCCCCAATCCATGCCGTTTACCTCCCTCCCAGCACAAGTCAAGCCAAAGCAGAAATGCTGTAGCGGACGCATGACCAAGATAGAACATGATAGACGTCGACCAAAAATCGCCTCCCACAATCAAAACACAATGCACGCAACACTGTTTCCAGAATTTTTCAAAGATGGCTGAAACCGCTTTGCAGAACAATAGTCATCTTACAATCAAGAATGGCCTTGTTGGCAAAAAGTCTATGGCATAGCCCATGATCATCTCCTTGCCAACATAAATGAATAAAGGCCGACTCTCAATTCCCATTAAACCACACAACATGCACTCACAGGGTGACCAACGAGATTATTTTAACTAAAAAACAACAATATTACAAACATCTAACTGAACGAACGCAACAACTGAAATCCCTTGCACAGCTGTTGTAACCAAACTATTTTCCACAAGTCTTGGTGTTTTTTGACATGCCGCACTGCATGCTGGGTACCCAAGAGCGCTGACGCTGATGATCTAGCTGTGCTCCGACTGCTTGATATGACAAGATGCTAGTGACGCGCTAGGGGTGGCTCCTGAAATGTAACGCGTCTTTTCTGCCTTGAAGCTGCATGCGCATCATCATCAAGAGCCCATGTACATGTCAAGATAACATCGAAGCTAACAATTTCGCCAAATCTGACTGCAGCTTTATATACCATATGTAGCCTACTGTGTTATGGGTGTTTGAGTTAAACAACTTGCTTACTGAATTCAATGGCTGTTAAATGTCAAATCCAACTATACATTTATAAAAGAGAGAGTTCCAATCAAATCTGAATTATTTTTAAACCTAGAGCTAAACCTTTGCCTAAACTGACATGCACCAACTCTTGAGAACTGAGTTTCAACATTCATTTACACATTTAGTCTCTATTTTTTACTCTACTCTTAAGGCATAACCATGTTTAACTTAATGTCTGCGCCTCTCTGTCACCATCTGTCTCTGGAGTGGGAGGTGGGGGCTTCACAGGGTTTCTAAAAGTGTAAACAAGTTAAATGTAAGACTTTTTAAGACCTTTTAATACCCCTTCCAATTGAAATTAAAGACCAAATTTACGATGGAAATACAGATCAAAAGTGGAAATTGCAGTAATCTTCCCAAACACTGATGTCTGTTCAATATGAACAGTATGGTAAAATCAGTTGAGTTTAAGTACATTGACTAAATGTGTGTAATGCGAAAGGATAACGCAAAAATGGAATCGCTGTCCTAAATTATATTTTTTATTACACAATGGTGGAGCAGAAACTAGCAATTCCACGAATCCCATGGAAAGAAAGGCAAATGTGTGAGATGTACTGATGTGGAGCACAAATCATCCAAGAAGCAGTACTTCTCTTGAGTGGTTTTTATTCAGATGACTAATCATTGGATTCAGGTCAAAAGTATATAACTTGAACTGGTTTCATTACTTAAGACACTAAAAGTCATAAGGCGCCCATAAGCCGCAACCCCCCCAAACACGCGTCCGTGTCTTATTGTCCACACGATCATATACAATTATATCTAAAACGAACTTACAAAGAGCTCGGTTACACTACCAAAGTTGAATTAGTAATGTCATTAGCGATGCCAGCGTTATTTTGCTAGCTAGCGTATAACATTTCAATGGGTCTTGCAGCTGTTAACTGAAATGATAATGAAATGTTATGTTCTACTAGCCATTTGCCTACTTTAGCAAGTCACTGTATTTTCAAGCCCTGATAATGTAACTAAGACGACACAGTAAATAATTCCTCTTTCAATTAATTAGCCCCCGTTCAATCATAGATCCACTCAATCATACACCCTCCACCACACGACAAATTCACGACGAGGCCCCCCTGGTGGCCGAGGCCCCGGGCAACTGCCCGACTTGCCCAATGGGACGCACCGCCCCTGTGTATACTTAATAATTTATTGTATTTCTTAGGGATGCACGATATTGAATTTTAGCCGATATTCGATATGCCGATATTTACAAGCTCATTTTGGCGATTGCCTATGCCGATACCGATATATACACCTCTGCTTTTTAATTATTGAAAAGTCTCTCCTGTACTAGAATTAATCTGTTATTAGGATGGGGTACTTGCTGTAGATACGGGACATTAAAAACTTGATTTGTATCATTTTAGAAATAGATATTCACTCATGAAAACTATTGAAATGATTTCAAATATGGCAGATTTATTTATATTTTCACGTCACAATTTTCATACTTGAACAGTACCTCCTTGAACTCGAACAACTACAGTTTCCTTAAAACTGTGTTGTTGACAATGACACATTCTTGACACATATGCACAGAAATGCAGCTGTAACTCTGTAAACTTAAAATGTATCGCATCACTGACACTTTACAAACTCCGCAAATAGCCATTTTGTCATCATCCTTTGATACTTTGAAGTCCTGCCACACAGCCGACATGTTGAATCATGTTGTTGGCGCTCATAGTAATTTCTAAAACGGATTGTTCCAATCCTTGATTCTGATACTGCGCATCAAATATTTCAAGTAAAAAAGACGTTACAAAGTTACACGGTAGCAAGCGACTTAGTCGTAAAGAGAATGGCACCATTTTTTGTGAATTTTGATTTGCTGGGTGGGCTGACGTTTGGCGAGTGGTGGGAGACTATTGACAGAATGGAGGAGAGAGTTTAAAGAGACCAGGCATGCAGAGAAGACAGAGGCTGAAATCGAAGCGTTAGCAAAGGCAAGGAATGAAGCTGGCACTATAAAGACCATATGGGCCGTCCACTGTTATCAATCTGTTGCGTGGCAACGATTTATGTAAGAACTATACTTTGTAGTGGCGGAAGAATGACGGTTTATTATTAAACAATTTTGTTTCTTAAATTTGATTGTCTTTATTTATGAAACCATATCAAATATTTGTAGTAACAGTTTTAGAAATAAATAAGGCCCGCAAGTCCGTGTTTTGAGCGGATTTTAGAACAGGTAAGGGGAGTTGTTAGGCACAATGCGAAGGGGTTATTGCTTAATTAAACATTTGCTTCGCATGCGCATAATTTGCATGTCACCTTATCGGCCAGGTACATCGGCAGAAAGTTTCATATCTGCAGATGCCGATAATTACGTTTTGAAGCTTTTATCTGCCTATACCGATGACGTGCAGATATTATCGTGCATCCATAGTATTTCTGCCTATGCAATAATATATATATTTTCACTCAAGTATGCTTGAAATTAACATTTTAGATATTCACAATATTTTCCAATTTTACATAGTCAAAATTATTGCAATATTATCTCTAATATTCAATATATCGCCCAGCCCTATTTCAAAGCAGAACTTATTTGAATTTTTCTGAGATTTGGAACTGCACACTGTCTTTTTAAAGGAGATGGCAGGAAATGATCAAATGGAGCTGTGGTTCAAAGCAATGCCACCCATCCAGTTTTGAGAAAGGCTGCTGTCATATCGCGTTATCTGTAGTGAACTAGCATCTCTTGTTTTATAGATTCAAATACATTTCTTCCAGCTCTTCCATGCTCCCTGACTAATATACAAACAACATGCAGCATGCAAAATCCCCACATTATAATTTGCATTCATCCAGACTCCATTGTAGACTGCTCCTGACTCAAGAATAACACTAGTCTTCTGTCATTCTTAAGCATGCTTGCATGTGATTTCTGAAACAAAATGGTTCCTTGTGTCCACAATAAGTTTGACTGAGTGTTACTTTGATGTCCCACAGGACAAAGACGTGGCCCGGCTGCAGGACTTCCAGGAGCTGGAGGTAGTCCTGGAGAAGGCAGAGGGCCTGTCCCTGTTCTCTGCGGCTGGCAGTCTCACAGACAGACCCTGTTATAACATGAAGGCTTCTAGGCTCACCTATTAGAGCCCCGGTCGCTCGCTTCAGCATGGATTGGCAGAGTTACCGCCTACCACACATACCGAGGCCCACCAAAATGTGGGTGCTCCAGAATTGCAGTGGTTCTTAATTCGATGTTCATTCAGTTTGTCCCAGTTCGGTGTCTCTTAGACAACATTATTGGATTTGTTTTCCCAAATGTTCCTGTTCTATATCTTGTCCACCTCCTCTTCTCTTTCCTTCCCTTTTTTCACAACGGTCCGTGTACGGTCCTTGTAACTAACCAGAGCTAACACATTACTCTAGCATGATGTCCTCGGTAATGCACAGAAGAATTTGGAACCCTATCTTTCTCTTTTCCCTCTCCCTATGTCCAGCTCTCTCTCTTATGTCAATCGTTCTACCCCTGTACTTCGAGACCCAGTGGAAGATGTGACAAAAGTTCATTGTCTTGTCTTCCTTGTTGGATGTACTTGATGGCCGTGCATTAACCATATATGGGCGTTTAGGTAACCATCCAACGACTATAATCATGGATGAGGGGAATATGGCTTTCGCAATGTTCTCCAGCCACTCTAGGAAGGTCTGCTGTGTAGTACCATGTCGCACTGCAGCCTCACAGAGCAACATCCTATACGCCTGCTTCAGAGCTCATTACAGATGAGGAAGTTCCACTAGCATCCACACACTCAAGTAATACTAGACAGGTTTTGTCCAAAAAAGTGGAATCAATATTAATGGCCATGGAGAAGTTAAAAAAAACTTTCACACTTTTATTTTGTTCATATCCAGTTTAGCAGTCTTATTTTAGGCTCAGTGGTTCAATTGGGCTGTTTATGAATCCACTGCCTTTGCATAGAGGTGTGATTAGAATAGTAGTAGTAGGAACTTCGGACAGGGCCTTAACAGCTGTCACTCAACTGTCATTCATTAAGTGTGACCTTAATAACTGCTTTGTTGGCACACAAATGGTAAAGCTTTTATTCCTTCTGTACCAATACTATGACATAAGTTAACTACTTGACAGATAACTTGGTTGCACCACTGACATAAAGTATGGAAATTAACCCTAAACACTGGAGAAGAAAGCATTGCTTCTGCTCAGCTTTTTTTACCTTGTTTATTTGGCAAAAGGTGTATTTTAGGGGGTTATTTTAATCAGACTATAACTAGTTCATACTTTCGGCAGTTTGTTTGGCTTTCAATGTACCCAAGTGTGTCCCTTTTGACAACAGCTTTTTGGTATATTACTGAAATACTGTCAACTGTAAATTTAGTTTTATAAGTAAAGTGTAAAGTTAAAACCACTTCAGTGCACTTTAGGGTTATTAAAGTCCCAGCAAAAGGGGCGGTTGAGTTTTTAAGCCTTAAGATCGTCAAACCCTCCCAATTGAATACTTTAGTTTACATACTTCCAATAACTGTCTAAACCAAAAACAAGCATATTGCCAGCGAGAGTTTCCTGAAGTCTATCAATTGTACACCAGATCTTTGCTGTAGAACTTTATTTTGAGTCTGAGAAGGAACAGAAATGTAGCTGAGGGTTTTCATGTCATATTTGGTATACCTGATGATTGTTTGAGCGCTTCCGCAACAATTCCAAATCAACTTTCCCTGAAAGTTTGGCTTTTGTCATCCAGTGTGTCAATTTGAATTTATATTGTGATGCGAAAACAGAGTCAATACATAACATTAATTTAGAGACTAGAGGTCAAGATGTCAAAACACTATTCCTCAGTTGTGTTTGCCAGTTTAAATCTGATGATACTGCATTTTTGTAAAGCTATGATGTTTGCTACTTTATTCCTTTGTTGGTAATAACAGTGTGTCCACTTGAAATGCCGGGTCTTTGAACCTGAGAATTGAGAAGGCTAGGATTTTAAGAGACAATGGGTGAGGAAGCTACTCACAGGCCACTGTGTTCATTTGTACTAAGCTGTAGGCCAAGATTTGTAGCCTCAATGTTGATAGAAAATGCTTTATGCTGCTGTATACACATGAACTTCTAAGGAAAACAACTCTAATATTTGCTCCAGGCTGGTTTACTTTGAGTTGAACTAAGTTGAAGTTAAAAGTGTAGTAAGTGCCCCATTACATACATTCTATGTACAATCAACAGTTGATAAGAAGGCAGAATTTTTTTACAGTTTTAGTGGATACCTTAAGCTCTGACTGTATTAGTGATATGGTTATAGATTTTTATTGATTTGTATTTTTTAAACAAGCTAGGCCTATATCTTCAATTGTTATCAAGTGTGTCAACAGTATATGGAAGTTTGTCAGAATGGGGGATGGGTTCAGAAGGCATATATTGCACAGATTTTGGCTGTGGGGGAATTAGTTAAGTGTGTTCAGGAAGTAGCTAAAGACAAGGAATAGGACTGGGTGGGGCGTCGTTTTGTGTTCCTAACCATTTTGAGTGCTTTATGAAATGATGAGTATGTGCAGAAGATTGTGCTTGGTTGAAGAAACTGGATAATGACAAAATGCCTCTGGCCATTTTGTGCCCAATGTTTGAGAGCGTGACCAGTGTTGGGATTATCCTCTCTTTCTTCCTGGTTGTGTGAACTCAACGTTGTACTGGTTGATTGATTGTGTTCTAGAGAGAGAATACAGTTTGACTTAACCTATGCATTCAGAGTCTGATATTTTTATATGTGCCGTGTACCTTTTGATAAATTACTTAGGCAATGTTTAACCTGTGTTTGGTTTTGGAGGCCTGTATCTGTTCTTTGATAAAGCATGGTGAATAACTTTGAACATTCTTTCTTGTTCTTTGAAAGTTGTGGTTTTGAAGGATCGGTATATGGGGGGTGTTTCAGAAAGCAGGGTTACATACTCAAATTACAACTCTGCGTTGACTGACTCAAACTCAAAGTTGACAGTTTCACAACAGTTCGTAAAAATGTGGTCAGTCAACTCGGAGTCTAGTTAATCTTGAGTAAAGCTTGCAAACTAGGATATACAATGCCCTCATCAATGGAACACAATTTACACTATCATGGTAAAAGGAGAAAAAAGGAGATAAAAAAGACTTGAACGCCTATTTCTCCCCAGTGAAATTAGAAATATTAATGACGATATTTAATAAAGAAAAAAACAATGCCATAGCAGCAGCCAGTGGTGGACTCGGGGGCGTTTACCCACCCTGATGCCCTCCGTGAGCAAAATTGTCCTCCTGGATGCCCATATGGTAGATTAAACATGTTAAAGGGTCCTCTACAGTGGCCCAGTGTGCAAGAAAATGTGATAAACTGCCTTCTAGGGTGCCTTACCAGTGGAGAAAACATAAGGTAACCTACCAGTGGAGAGAACACGATGCAGTACCCTCTAGGGTGCCTTATCAGTGGAGAAAACATGCATCTTATTTTGACTAAATTATAAAAACGACGAGTCCAACGTATTGTATTACATGAAGCTTTTTTGCAAAATATTGGCACGCACAGATTTACTGTTGATGTCCCTGCGCAAGCTGAAATCAAACTGCACATATATTGGGTAAAGCAAGGGAAGTTTGTATCATCAATTGTATTGTACACTTCTTGTGTGCAATACACAAGCTTGGAAGAAAAAATAAACATGATGAGTGAGGGGCCTGTGCCTCAGTAGAGCTTTATGTCTAACAATGCCCCTGTACCCCACCATATGCAGCTTGTGACCTTAACATTTTGTTCGCCCCTGCCCCTCAGATAGCCAGAGTCCGCCACTGGCAGTAGCAAAAGAACGTGAGTTGACGTGGCAGCAGGGGTGCAGATGGACTTTTTGAACTGGGGGGGACCAATGTCAACAAATGATTCAAATTCAATTAGTTATTTTGCGTAATGTAATATACATGTATATACAGTACATATATATATGCAATGTTTATTGCAGCTTCAGTATATGAAGCTGCAATAAATATTAGTATGTCAATCACGCATCAAAACTTCATGCCCTCTGCAAATGTTTTATTTAAACATTTGCTGATCTCAGTAGGATGTAAATTATTACAAATATAACAATGTGTATGTAAACGGTCGTCGTCGTCGTCGTATAAAGTATAAACATTTAAACAATAGATTTACATAAATAAAAATAAGTATAGCCTTCATAGCATGAAATGTGAAATACAATTTACGCTTAAATTAAATATTCTGAATTCCCTCTGCAAGTATGACTTTTCTTTGTAATTGTCTTTCCAATAATAACAAAAATTTATCTAGAAAAAAAAGAATTCCCTCTGCAGCCAAACAAATTTACCCTCTAGAAGCAGACTCAATAGGTCCCAAAACATCTCTCCTCCTTTCATTTCCCTGAAGATATTGCTGGGCTGTCTGTATTGTCTGTCCAGTTTGTCAAGTCTGTCTTGGTGAATATGGCAAACAGCAATGCCATTGAGCCTTTTTTGTGTCATGGTTGATCGCAACCAATATAATGAAAGGGAGCAAGCCAAACATTTCAATTTTAAGCAGCCAAACCAACGGGGCTACTAGCGTCATCTCCATGACAACCAGGAAGATGCCAAGCCTAAAAGCATAAACGCCGGCTCCAAAAATACTTTAAAATATAGCTGCAAGCAGCAATGTGGTGGCCAAGCAGTCAAATGACCCTCAAAACACTTTAGAAATCCTCAAAACAGGGTACCGAGTGCATGCAGCAAGTTTGGTGTGAATCCATCAAAGATTTGCTGAGATATGACCTAACTTCATGTTTGCTGGCTTAACGGCACATTTTGATTGCCTGTACCGGGCAAACGGTTCAGAAAATCCAAAAATCATGTGATGGCCTTTGTGAGGCTTGGTCTGAAGATAATCTCTGCCAAATTTGGTGAAGATTGGACAATATGTGTAGGAGGAGTAGAGAAAAAACGTTTTTCAATTAATTCAAAATGGCGGCCGCATCAATTCGGCTATTATCACAAATGATGATGGGTCACACACGGGACGTCCCAAGACATCATGAGACGAATGAATCACTTAATAAAGGCAAACAAATCAATAGTTATTGGCCAAAACACATTTTTGCTTCCTGCGGCCACGCCCAGTGATCACGTGACACCAAATTGTGTAGTTATCCTCAGAAGAGGGTTCCGAGTCATCGTACCAAGTTTGGTGTTGATATCTCAAAGATTTGCTAAGATATGACTTCACTTCCTGTTTGGCTGCTTTTCTGCTGAATTTGATTGGCTGTACCAGACAAACGGTTGTGAGGATCAAAATTCTAATTGATAACTTTTGTGAGGCTTGGTCTGAAGAGCATATCTGGTCATTTTGAAGAAGATTTGACAAAAATTGTAGGAGGAGTAGGCTTTCAAAGGTTTTTGATAAAACCGAAAATAGCGGAAAATCTACATAACCGAAATTGACGCCATGTTGTGCTTTGAACTCGTCTTGATCCAGGGAATCCATTGGTACCTCATTTCTAAAAATCGGTCATACGGTTCAAAAGTTGCATGTGTAAACACAAGTCCAACTTTGACCCATTGGTGGCGCTAGAGTGGTCTAATGGGAGACATGAAACTTGGTGTAAGTATAAAAGGGACTGTCCTTAATGAGTGTGCCAAATTTCACAAAAAGTTGTCGATGGGGTCTAGGGGCTGCCATAGACTCCCATGGTACAAGAATTACAAATAATAAAACCACCAATAAATATAGCTGCAAGCAGCAATGGCGGGTTCCTCCTTAACATTGCAAACCATTACCAAATTGACATGACACAGACATGTATTTCACACATGTACACAACATTTCAAGACAATTGGATCAATGGCTGATTTAAAGTCATTTTCTTAAATTCTTGACAAATTGTCACTGTAGAGAAATATCCATGATGCCGACATTATGGGTTCTTGATACTCTTTTATTCCCTATGAGCAATATAAGGCATTAGTACTAACTTTTAGAAATTTTGGACAAACGGGGTTAAAATGCCGTCGTCGTCATCTACCTCTTGTCCGGGAGTCAGGTCACGGGGGCAGCAACCTAAGCAAGGAGGCCCAGACTTTTCTCTCCCCGGCCTCTTCCACCAGCTCTTCCTGGGGGACCCTGAGGTGTTCCCAGGCCAGCCGAGAGACATAGTCCCTCCAGCGTGTCCTGGGTCTTCCCCGGGGCCTCTTCCCAGTGGGACGTGCCCGGAACACCTCACCAGGCAGGCGTCCAGGAGAAATCCTGATCAGATGCCCGAGCCACCTCAGCTGGCTCCTCTCGACGCAGAGGAGCAGCGGTTCTACTCTGAGCCCCTCCCGGATGACCAGGCTTCTCACCCTATCTCTAAGGGAGAGCCCGGACACCTTGCGGAGAAGGCTCATTTTGGTCGCTTGTATTCGCGATCTCGTTCTTTCGGTCACCACCCATAGTTTGTGACCATAGGTGAGGGTAGGAACGTAGATCAACTGGTAAATACAGAGCTTCGCCTTTTGACTCAGCTCCTTCTTCACCACGACGGACCGATGCAGAGCCCGCATCGCTGCGGACGCCGCACCGATCCGCCTGTCGATCTCACGCTCAATTCTTCCCTCACTCGTGAACAAGACCCCGAGATACTTGAACTCCTCCGCTTGGGTCAAGATCTCCTTCCCGACCCTGAGATGGCACTCTTTTCCGGTCGATAACCATGGCCTCAGATTTGGGGGTGCTGATTCGCATCCCAGCCGCTTCACATTCGGTCCAACAGGACCACATTATCTGCAAAAAGCAGCGACCCAATCCTGAGGCCACCAAACCGGACCCCTCAACGCCCTGGCTGCGCCTAGAAATTCTGTCCATATAAGTAATGAACAGAATCTGTGACAAAGGGCAGCCCTGGCGGAGTCCAACCCTCATCGGAAACAAGTTTGACTTACTACCGGCAATGCAGACCAAACTCTGGTACCGGTCGTACAGGGACCGGACAGCCCCAATCAGGGAATCCGGTACCAGTACTCTCAGAGCACCCCCCACATGAGCCCCCGAGGGACACGGTCGAACGCCTTTTCCAAATCCACAAAACATGTGTAGACTGGTTGGGTGAACTCCCATGTACCCTCCAGAGTTGAAATGCCACCCTTTTGAAAGTGACAACTTTGAAGCATGTTCTGTCAGGCCACCTGTGCTCTGGGCAGGCCCATCATGCAGAGATCCATTCTTTAAAAGCTTTGATTACAACAATAACTTTATGAATGGGAAGATACACTTTAGTAAAGGACGTGTATGTAATGTAAGGACGACAATTACATTAAGGCCTATATGTATAGTTATATATGTATATATTTCATACAATATAGCAAGGTAGCTGACTTCACCACTCCTGAATGTGCCTTTCATCAACCCCAAGTTTGCATGCTACAGGTCTGTTGCTGCTTGTGAGTGCTTTCTGCACAGCTTTCTGTTTGAAAGATAAAGTATAAGAATGTTTTGGCAATGCTACTTCATATTTCTACACAAAGTAGAGACACACGCAGCTTCAATTTTACACTCAGCGTTTGTTTGACCTCCTTGTCTAGTTGTTTGTCTGCAGCATTTAATCAAAGGAATATGGTATATGACAGCAATATTTTTTTATGTAACACACCTTTCTTACATCACAAGTGGCCGCAGCTTTGCCCCTAATGGTCTAGGACTTCCCCTAGCTGCATTGCAAATCAAGAATAGAGCCTTTTCATTTGGCCCAGTGGCAGACTGTCTGAGGTTGTCAAATGTCACCACTCATGGAATGCTTCTTGTCCAATAAAATAGACTTACTTGAATGGAACTAATTGTTGTGCACTTATTTATATTCCAGTTATAAATAAACATCAAGACAAATTTTACATGGAAAAAGTTCCTTCCTAATTGCATTTACTCTTATTTCATCTCTCATACTCTCATACTATCTATGTTTCAGGATTTTGAGACCTGTTTACCATTGCATACAAAATCGGAAATGCAATACCATCAAGATCCACATGGGCCTTTATTTCAAGCCAAGAAGTGAAGGGAGGGGGCTTGGTGAGCCTATCCATTCCAGAAAGCCTTGTATCTTGTGCTTTAGGGCGTGACCTGTAGCGCCACCTATGGGTAATGGTGGGCCATTTGTGGTGTGGTAGTTACTCTTGGTCAATACTATCAATGTTTCAGGATTTTTATAACTTTTTACCATTGCATACAAAATCGGAAATGCAATACCAACAAGATCCACATGGGCTTTTGTTAAAGTGTTTCTTGGCCTATACTATCTATGTTTCAGGATTTTGAGACCTTTTTACCATTGCATACAAAATCGGAAATGCAATACCATCAAGATCCACATGGGCCTTTATTTCAAGCCAAGAAGTGAAGGGAGGGGGCTTGGTGAGCCTATCCATTCCAGAAAGCCTTGTATCTTTGTGCTTTAGGGCGTGGCCTGTAGCGCCACCTATGGGTAATGTTGGGCCATTTGTGGTGTGGTAGTTACTCTTGGTCTATACTATCAATGTTTCAGGATTTATATAACTTTTTACCATTGCATACAAAATCGGAAATGCAATACCAAGAAGATCCACATGGGCTTTTGTTAAAGTGTTTCTCGGCCTTTACTATCAATGTTTCAGGATTTGAGACCTTTTTACCATTGCATACAAAATCGGAAATGCCAAACCATCAAGATCCACATGAGCCTTTGCTAAAGACCAAGGAATGAGTGGGGGCTTGGTCAGCCCACACTCTCCTGAAATGTTGCGTTTGCGTCTTTGCCGCGCGTGTGTCAAGGGAAGGCTGAGTGTGTGAGGATTTGGAGCACGCGCGGGCAGGAGGAGGGGAGAGAGGATTTAGCCCCAAAAACTCTGAAATTAGCCAAGCATGCATGTTTCAAATATTCACCAAAAATCGACTTTTCATCTTACATTCAACTTTTTTTCAGATTTGAATACTAAACATTTTCAAGAGTCTTCATATGAACTAGTGATAGTATCAGAGTATCCGCTTTAGACCGGTGGATGTGTAAAGCATTATTTTAGCGTTAGCGATAATTTTGATTTGCTTTATATCAGTCATTTTTTAAGATATTAAGTCAATTTTTCACATGGGAACATGTTGTAGTGTCTTCCACCGATATACCAAGTTTGGTGTTGATATCTCAAAGATTTTTTGAGATTTGACCCAACTTCCTGTTTTGATCCTTTGTTGATGATTTTGATTGGCTGTACCGGACAAACAATTTCGAAAATAAAAATTCCAGTGATTGTGAGGCTCAATCTGGAGATCCTGCCTGGCAATTGTGAAAAAGATTTGACCAAAAATGTAGGAGGAGTAGCGAAAAATTTCCTTAATCTTTATTGTACAGAAAAATCCAATATGGCGGCCGTTATAGGTTCTAGAGGCTTTTTTGTTCCTCATCAGAAATAAGGCATATGTAATGAAATTCAGAGTTTTGGGACTTATGGCCTGCAAATGGCATCACTTTGAAAATTGACATATTGGGGCGTGGCCTGTAGCGACACCTATTGTCTCACATGGCCCATGTTTGGTATGGTAGTTACTAATGGTCTGCAGTTTCAACATGCCAAATTTCACAACTTTTTACCTTTGTGCTCTAGGGGCTGCCTTTGACTCCCATGGGTAAAACATAATAATAATAATAAATATAACTGCAAGCAGTAATGGCGGATTCCTCCAAACATTGCGAACCATTGAAAAATGTATATTCTTGAAAATTGGAACTGTATAGAAAAATCTATGCTGCAGAATTACCAATGGGATACCAAATCTGAAATATAATACCATCAAGATCCACAAGGGCCTTTATTTCAACCCAAGGAGTGAAGGGAGGGGGCTTGGTTAGCCTATCCATTCCAGAAAGCCTTTGTGCTTTAGGGCGTGGAATGTAGCGCCACCTATGGGTAGTGGTGGGACAGTTGTGGTGTGGTAATTACCCTTGGTCTATACTTTCAAAAAAGCTCGACCAGAGCATACCCCCCGCTCTCAGGGTACCGAGCTTCAGCTCAGTCATGATGCTGGGATGAATGTAGGCCTATATTTAGAGACCAGGGAGACAGACACACCGGCCAGCTGCCCTGATGGGTCCGTGGTAGATCATTAATGCGGGTTGTATCCTACAACGCTCGTGGCCTCCGAGTAGGACATACTGC
Source organism: Hypomesus transpacificus (assembly GCF_021917145.1). Taxonomy (NCBI): domain Eukaryota; kingdom Metazoa; phylum Chordata; class Actinopteri; order Osmeriformes; family Osmeridae; genus Hypomesus; species Hypomesus transpacificus. The sequence continues at coordinate 1,472,725 of NW_025814031.1, read as the reverse complement.
TGCTGATAGATCAAGACGTTTGGTGGTGGACACATTGCTGGACGAGAGTGACATTGTCTGCCTTCAAGAAACCTGGATGGCCAAGCAAGATCTGGACAAATTGAACTCCCTACACAAGAACTTTCATGGTGCTGGAGAGTCCACTACCGATCTCAGCATGAGAATGGTTTGTGGGAGGATAGCTGGTGGTGTAGCTATACTGTGGAACATAAAATATGACCCAACAGTAAAGATGGTGTGGCTTAACGTTGACTGGGCTATTGGGTTGGAGTTTAATCACAATGAAAATAAATGTACTATTGTAAATGTGTACACACCATATGAATCCTATGACCATGAGGATGAATTTCAGAACAGGTTAGCTTTTATTCAGTCCTTCATAGAGGACAATAGTTCATGTTGTGTCTATGTCATGGGTGATTTTAATGCTGACATGTCAGATAAGTGTTTATTCGCACAACATCTGCAGCAGTTCTGTAATGAAACTAAATTAATTATATCAAGCGTTATTGCCTGATACAAGTTTTACCTATATAAGTGAAACGTGGCACACAACTTCCTGGCTAGACCATATTGTAACCACAGCCGATGCTCATGTCTCACTGGAAAGTATAGAGATGTGTTATGAGCTGGCCACCACTGATCACATACCAGTTGCTATGCTGCTAAATGTTGAGAGTGTACCCTTGTTGCTGGCCCCCCAAGAAAACTGGACTGGTCAAAATTGACCAAAGAGGTTATGCACAGATATTCTCTATTAACTGACAGCTTACATAGTGATGTTGCATTTTCTAGGGATGCCCTAATGTGCACGGATATGAACTGCAAGGATAAACATCATGCTGAAAAGCTCTGTGCCATGTATGATGATATTGTCAAATGTCTTTATGCTTCCAGTGAACCTTTTATTAATCACAAGAGTAAGGTCCCTAACGCACGGCCTGTCTGGAATGAGTTTGTGTCTGAGCAACATGCTGCTGCTAGAGAAGCCTTTAGAGTCTGGTCAGAGGCAGGCAGACCCAGACAGGGAGTGCTGCTTACTAACAAAAACCTCACAAATGCTAGATTTAAATATGCACTCGTTTCATTAAGAGAAATGAAAACACAATGAGAGCAGACTCGCTGGCCAGAAAGATGCAGAATAACAATCTTACTGACTTCTGGAAGGAGGTCAAGATCATAAATAATAACAGAACTCCCCTCCCTTCTGATATCAAAGGGGTTAGTTGTCCAGAGAAGATTGCTGATCTATGGCATGAGCACTACAGTAAACTATTTAATTGTGTTCAAAGTAACACAGTGAGAATTGATAATGAATATAAAGGTATCTCTGCAGACTTGATAGTTAGATCAGTAGATATTTATGATGCCATCCACATGCTAGACAACAACAAAGCTTGTGGTATGGATTGCATTTCTGCAGAGCATTTAAAAAATGCCAGTTATAGACTCAGTCCATTTCTAGCCATGTGTCTCACTGGAATTATGGTTCATGGTGTTCTACCGAACTCTATTATGTCAGTACTGTTAGTGCCTGTTGTTAAAGATAAGGCTGGTAAACTGAACAGCATAGACAACTATCGACCCATTGCATTGGCCAGTATCTTGTCTAAAGTGTTTGAGAGAATTATTTGATTGAAATTGGAAATGTATATTCTGACTGCAGAAAATCAGTTTGGTTTTAAAAGAAAACATGGTACTGATCTCTGTATCTATGCTCTGAAGGAGATTGTCTCAGGTACACAAGTCTTAATTCATCTGTATTTTTATGCTTTATTGATGCTTACAAAGCTTTCGATCGAATTTGTCATGAAAAACTGTTTATGAGGCTAATAGCGAGAGGTGTCCCTAAACCTCTTGTGAGGATTTTGGTGTTCTGGTATGCCAATCAAACTTTTCATGTTGAATGGGACAATGTTGTATCAGCTCCTTTCCATGTTGGTAACGGAGTTCGACAAGGAGGAATTTGATTTCCCTTTTTGTTTAATATGGATATGGACGACTTATCAAGCCAGCTGAATAAGACAAATACAGGCTGTCTTGTTGGTGAATCTATTGTCAATCATCTGATGTACGCAGATGATCTGGTTCCACTCAGCCTGTTGCAACAGATGCTATGGGTGTGCTCTCAGTATGGCTTAGATCATGATATAAAATATAATGCAAAGAAAAGCCACATAATGATAGTCAGAAGTAATCAGGACAGGAAATTAACCTTCCCTACCTTTTATTTATATGGCAGTCCCCTTGGTGTTTGTGAGGAAATAAAATATCTGGGCCATGTCATTTCTGATGATTGGACAGATGACAACGATATGTATCAACAGCGCTGTCAAATATATTCTCAGGCCAGTATGTTATTAAGGACGTTTTCTATGTGCTCAGATTCAGTTAAATGTTCCCTGTTTAGAACCTACATAACACCATTGTACACTGCTCATTTGTGTTCTATGTACAGGAAAAGGAGTATACAGATACTGAAAGTAGCCTACAATGATGCTTTTAGATTGCTACTTAATGTGTCAAGGTGGCATAGTGCTAGTCAGTTGTTTGTGTCTAAGCAAGTACCAACCTGTAAGGCAATCCTGAGACAACTGATGTATGGTTTCAATGATGCTTTTAGATTGCTACTTAATGTGCCTAGGTGGCATAGTGCTGGTCAGTTGTTTCTGTCTAAGCACGTACCAACCTGTAAGGCACTCCTGAGACAACTGATGTATGGTTTCATGTGTCAACTGGACAAGTCTGAGAACTGAATAGTAGAGGCTCTGGTCAACCCTCTAAAAAGCTGCTATCGATTACTTGGAACTTAAGACTACATTGGCACAAAAGTCTTCATACTTTTTATGCACTGTATTATCTATGTTTTATGTTTTTGTTTTACTCCCTTTTTTATAGCTCTATGTCTGTTATTTTATGTGGAACTTGGCGTCTGAAATAAAGATTTATATATATATAAATACATATATATATATATCAATGTTTCAGGATTTGTATAACTTTTTACCATTGCATACAAAATCGGAAATGCAATACCAAAAAGATCAGCTTTTGTTAAGAGATCCAAGATTACAAGATCCACAAGGCCTTTGCTAGAGACTAAGGAATGAGTGGGGGCTTGGTCAGCCCACACTCTCCTGAAATGTTGCGTGTGCGTCTTGCCAAGCCCGCGCGTGTGTAAGTTAAGGCTGAGTGTGTGAGGATGTGGAGCACGCGCGGGCAGGAGGAGGGGAGACATTCATTGGAAATTTGGCCAGAAATTAGCCAAGCAAGCATGTTTCAAATATTCACCAAAAATCGACCTTTGATCTTACAGTCAACTTTTTCACAGATTTGTGTTATAAACATTCTCAAGAGTCTTCATATGAACTTGTGATTGAATCAGAGTATAAGTTTTTGACTGGCTGATGTGTAAAGCATTATTTTAGCGTTAGCGATAAGTTCAATTTGCTTTATATCAATCATTTTTGGAGATATGAGGTTGCCATTGCACACGGTAACATGTTGTAGTGTCTTCCATATATCCATATATTCCATATACCAAGTTTCGTGTTGATATCTCAAAGATTTGCTGAGACATGACTTCACATCCTGTTTGGCGGCTTTTCTGATGAATTTGATTGGCTGTACCGGACAAACGGTTGTGAGGATCAAAATTATTTTTGATAACTTTTGTGAGGCTTGGTCTGAAGATCATCTCTGGTAACTTTGAAGAAGATATGACAAAAATTGTAGGAGGAGTAGGCTTTCAAAGGTTTTTGATAAAACCGGAAATAGCGGAAAATCTATATAACCGGAAATTGACGCCATGAGGTGCGTTGCACTCGGCTTGATCCAGGGAATCCAATGGTACCTCATTTTTGAAAATGGGTCATATGGTTCAAAAGTTGCGTGTGTAAACACAAGTCCAACTTTGACCCGTTGGTGACGCTGGAGTGGTCTAATGGGAGACATGAAACTTGGTGTAGGTATAGAATCAACTGTCCTTAATGAGTGTGCCAAATTTCACAAAAAGTTGTCGAAGGGTTCTAGGGGCTGCCATTGACTTCCATGGAACAAGAATAATAATAATAAAACTAACAATAACAATAGGTTTCCTCCTGACGGAGGAATCCTAACTAGAGAGGGTACAATTTCTGGGGAAATTGTAGGGTGTGCTTGCTGGTTGCAGGGGTCCGTATTTAAATTACATTTTACAACTGATATTTCTGTATATTTTATATAAAATTGCATAGCCTACTTATTATTTATAAAGATTACATAGATTTAAAAGCGAAACAAATCTGCTCATTTACAACTCAAAATACTAAGAGTAAAGAGTAAAACGAAATAGTTGTCTTCTCTTTTCCCCTGCAAGAGAGAATGGTGATCAGCAACCTCAGTTGAATCAAAACGAATATATTTGGCAGACCGGTGTAAAAATTGACTTAATCTCTATGATCTGCTAAATGAATAAATGTAAATGATTTAAACGTCATTGTAAGTTTTTCCCTTCTTGTGATATTTTCAGGCATTTAGCCTACTCATATTGCATTCATTCATTAATAAAGAACCCCCTTTGAAGCTTATATTAACAACAACGTTACCAGCAGTAGCTATCTCAGATGGAATCGCGATTCAAATAGTACCATCTGCTAACTGAAAAGTAAATTGTAGGCTACAACTACTCCTAGACTGTCTTGGTGGCGATTGCGTTGGTTGAATTCGATTTAACGTTACTTACGTTGTACGGTCTAGGCTGAAATGTTTTATTTTCATGAACAGATTGACAAAGTTTAGGCTGTGGAAAAGGAGTTCAGGTTAGTAGTTACTAGTCAGATAGTTTCACCCATTGAAAGACTTTTGATTTAAGTAAGGGTGCCGAACATGTGCCGCCGTTTGACTTCTTACCTACTGTAATAAGCTGTGGAGATGTTTTTTTTAGCAAGTAGACTAGGCTACAGCGTTGCAGTGAGCTAAAGATAATTTCACCAACAAATCGTTTACTTGTAATCTAATGTCATAATAAATCCTACAACGAAAATATATTTGTGAGGAATGTTTATTTTAACGATTGAAAACAGATGCATCATAGACCGCTACAGCGGTATGTGTTGCCCGGGCAACAGAGGCTAATGTCATGATGCTAATGCTTCAGTGAAATAGTAGACTACTGTTTCCTAAAGTAAATGTAACTACTTCCTTAAAACAGCTTATATTGTACATTAAACCTCACAATTGTGTTTCATATCACAAAGTAAAATGAGTAAATAGTTATCACCCTGGCCTCTTTGCCTGTGGCTTTTCTGCATCTGCCTTGCAGTAAAGCAGTTAACCTAGCTATCTCCCAGAAGTTAACAAGCTGCTAAACTAATGTTCTGCTAGAGTTAGTCACGCGATATTTCGTGACGTTAGTGACGTCAGTAGCATCAGTGACTGTGGCCAGCAAGTTCACCACCGTAGGTATACTTGAATGTATAACTCGAACGTATTAATAAAACTAACAAAAACAATAGGGTTTCCTCTTACCGGAAGAACCCTAATTATCACTTGTGAACGAATACTATTCACGTCTTACTAAACCTAGTCAGGCGAAAGTGAATGAAGTAAACAAATACTGTCCGTTTCCCCTTCTGAGCCTATGCAAGTCACGTGAAAAATGATCCTAAAACTTGTAACCGAACACCCAGTCAAAATGAACGAATCATTTGTTTCCTCTAACTAGTCAGTACTGAGCCTATGCAAGTCGCGTGAAAAATGATCCAAAGACTCATACTCCTTCATCTACCGGGTACGAGTCTTTGGATCGTTTTTCACGATCAGAAGAGGAAACAGAAAGGATTTGTTTACCTCGTTCACATTCGCGTGACTAGGTTTGACTACGACACGAAAATGTTGGTGGTTGACGAAGTCACAATACTTTTTTTTCCCAAGAATTGTATATTTAGATAGATTCCTCCACTCTGTTTACTAAGCGCGCTCTCATCTCTACTGCTGTCAGTGGCCGATTCAAGTCAAGTCTCTCGGCCAAGTTTTGCACAAGTAAGAGGCGTGTTCGGGAGTCAGATGGCTGAGCGGTGAGGGAGTCGGGCTAGTAATCAGAAGGTTGCCAGATCGATTCCCCGCTGTGCCAAATGACGTTGTGTCCTTGGGCAAAAAATGAAAAAACGACCCGTTATCATGTGCTTAAACATGGAAATCAGTAATAAAAATAGTGTGTGGAAATCTTCTTTCTCAATTTTGTGTAGATTTTTGTGTGTGACCCGGAAGTTGCTCCCACAAGCTTGACAGTCACATATTCAGGATGTCAGCAGAGGGCGCATTGAAGAGCAGATGAACGATAAAATTGCTCGCAGAGCAATCGAGCCTCAATGCAAAATTTGATTACATCGGACTCACTGAGCACAAATAAAGAAGGTTCTACACCAAATTTGAATATTTTTCCAAGAAAGTCAGCAACCGGATATAATTTATAAATTATTTTTAAGTGAGTTTCTTTGACTTTTGAGGAAAAGGGCCATTTAATGAATTTAAAATATGGACAATGCAACCATATTCGGAAGCTGTACACACAATCCTCTGTTATCCCAAAAATATTTAGATATCAAAGCATCACTAAAATATGTATTATTACATTTACTGTCAAATAAAGTACAATCATTAATAACAAAATTTGTTAAAGTCGGTAAGGGTCTTATTCTTACATATAATACTGTGCTTTGAACTAACTGTAATAATGTTATAGGTATTGCTTTACAGATCTTGTTGTATTCTGTATAAGTACAGTTTAAATTATATTTGTCTAAGAAAGCTTTATATTCCAAAAGGTTACCATTATCATCTGTAACATAATTTACAAACACAATGCCCTTTTCACACATAGTATTGAAACAATGAATTCCTATTGATTACAATCACATTTACATTTAAGCATTTAGCAGACGCTTTTATCCAAAGCGACTTCCAAGGGAGAGCTTTACAAAAGAGGTCACTGATCATAACAACCAGGTAGCCCCAAACATTGCAAACAGCCAAAACATGAAGCATACATTGTGAAAAACCAAATAAGTGCCAAAGGAAAGAACCATAAGAGCATGCAGTTAAAGTTAAAATTAATGCACAAGTTAAAATTAAACAACATGAAACTCAAGAAGTACAATTAAAGAACATGAAACCCAAAAAGTGCAAGAGTGTACCTGTAGAAGAACAATCAGCAGTAAAATATTTCACAGCGAGTACAAAAGTTTAAATCCGCTATGACTAACCAACAAGAGCAACAAGTCTCTCAATAAGAGTCATTGTGAAAATGGAGGAAACTATCATCAGGCCCAGCAAAGCATTCCTAAGTGTCGTTGTTCTCACCCTATAGACCAATTATTTGTTTGTAAACAATCGGGATGCGCGCGCACTGTGGCTGCAGAAAACTGGCAAAGGATAGCATTTTAAATGGAAAAAGGACCACACGGATAATACAAATAGTTAGATTTAAAAAGACCAAAAGCGTCGAGGAGGACATGCCTATTGGAGAGAAAGCGATTACACAATGATCTGTCGCATCAGGATTTTGATTTGGGTCATGAAAGTCTTGAAATTTGAGTGAGAATGTCGCCCGGTACAGACCGCATAGTCGAGCGGCAACCATGTCTTCACGTCATGTCACAAAGTTCATAATTTTACACTTTTACAGTCAATTCTACATTTAAAAAGTCGAGCAGGGCAGCTTTCAAGAGATATGGGAATTCTGCTTTTAGTCAGCTGGTCCGATTATTTTTATGATTTGTTTAAACTGGCAATCTGAGTGAGACTACATCCCAGTTACACTGTTTTGACGTTAGCCTCAGTCAGACTCGCTCACTGGCAGTGTGCACGATGTTGTATTTCACTCCATTCTACACCAGAAACGTCAGGGAGGACTGCCTAATGTAGATAAGAGTCTGGTGAAGATAGCCAGAATCTCGGATTTCTTTAACCTGTCTGTTTCATTCGTCATTTGCCTGAGAAAGCGACCTCCGCTAGCCAGGCTAGTTTTGCCCGATCACTTGGACAGGCTATTTATTTAAGGGTATCGGGGTCAAGTGACTTTTGAGCATAGACAAGTGAACGTAAATGTATTTGTCCAAAGGCCAAGAGACTCAAAAAGTTAATACCAAGCCCTGCAATCCAGTGGCCAGAGATATATGATGACCTGAACGACACTCCAAGAGTAATAGAACGGGGAGAAGTTCGTCTTTTGCAACCCACATGCGCAGTTGAGCCTGCTTGACAGTTGTGTGACGTAGGGTGATAATTGGTCTATTGTTCCATAACCCATCTTTTTAAGCTAGACAATTTTAGGCTCGAATTTGATAGGGTGGAAATGTTTAAACTCGAATTTTCGGGGGGGGAGTTCGAATTTCAGCAACCTTAATTTCCAAGCCTTGAATTTTTTGGTCTGATTTTTTTTAAACATTGAAATATATATTCATATGTGAATTCAGTTTAAATTTCAATATCAAGTATTCAATTCCTTTTAAAATTCAAAACATTATGTCACTGATTTGCTTCCATACAAATGGCAGCGCGCACTCCACTGACATCCTGAATATGTGGACCAGAGTGACTGGCTGTGTCTACTACCGCGCACTTTACGAAGTACACTGCAATACAGTGCACTGCAAACCAGTGCACTTGCATATTCAGTGCACTCCGTCGCTGATAAGTGCTGTCTCAAATGGAACACAGACGTTAAACACTTGGCGGAAGTGACAGACGCAAATCTGCTCGCGACACCCGCCACTGTCAAGATCGTGGGAGCAACTTCCGGGTCACAACACAAAAATCTATGCAAAACTGAGAAGATTTCCACAGACTATTTAAATTCCCGATTTCCATGTTTAAGCACATCAAAGAAAAAAAGGGTCGTTTTTTCGTTTTCCTTTTTCTATTATTGAAACAAAAAACTGAAAATTGGTCGATTTCCGTTTTTTGTTTTCCTATTTCTAAATGGTAGTTTGGAAACAGCTTGTTGCCCGATTTTGGTTTCCTAATTTCAAAACGAAAAACCTGTTTGCCGCAAAGTACACGGACCCCTGCAAACTGCACTCCGTTGGATTATAAAAAGGACACCTGCGCGCGTGCGCGCACACACACAGATTTATGTTATTATTAGAGACCTCAGGTTTCTGTGATTATGCAGACCTTTGAGCGACTGTTAACAGGGTAGCCAGCCTGTATGACTTCCCACTCTTAAATCACTCTGAAAGAAGGAATGTTATTTATTTAAACCATTTCTGGTTTCTGCGGTAGACCTACTCTCTTTTTATAAGATTTAAATAGACTTGCTCAAAGTAGCATTTGTCATCCATCCACAATATCAGAGATGTCAGAGATGGCCTTATAGCGCCCTCTGTCTGTAACCTTCTCTATACTGATTAGATGTCCAGAAGCGCTTTCACAGACTGGGGTTATGAAACCAAAGCTGTAGCACCACCAAATTATCTAGCTAGCTAAAAATAACTTAAACTTCGGCGAATGGGTATCGACAAGTTCTGCAGTGTTGACGGTTCCGATCCATTTTGGGTAAGTTTTCCCATAGCAACCTTCCGATAGCAGCTTACAAACTTTATCCAGTTGTTATTAGCAGCAAAAGGCTTTGCTCACGTTCTCGTAGGGCAACGCTAGCTAGCTGCCTAATAGTGATACTAGGATGCAGGTTAGCAGCAAGCTACTAGCTAGGCCGTTATTGTGTCGGTGAGGCTACTATGTATGTGTGCTGGAATAGTGTCAACACTGATTGGTGACATTTTGGTTGTGTATACAACAAACAAGGTTTAGATAAGTTCTTTGTTTGCTTGATAAACTGCAGCATTTTTACTGCAGCAGTTTTGTAAGAATAAATTCACTTTTGTACGCCAGACAGCTACCTCGCTAGTTAGCAAACATTATTGTACAGCAGCCTAAATTACTAGCTAGTCAGGCAATCCAAAATTGGGATCACGTCACCGCACTATTGTCTGTTATACTATAACAATCAGAGGAGTGCTTGCCGGTGTTACGTCCTAACTGGTTCCCAATTTAACTGGTTCCCAAGCTGTGCGTGCACCTATCAGTCTGCCTCTATCGCCAGATTCGTCACAAATTCACCAACATATTACTGGCGATTTTCAAGTCGGATCTCATATTTGCTAGCCTGGCTGCCAGCCCAACTTCGCCGCCCACAAAAAACATTGGTCGGGAAGTTGGGTCTGGAGGGTCTCATATTGGGGAGAACTATAGAAAACCAGGATTTGGGCGGACCAACTAAATTGTCAGGGTGGGCTTCATACGATGATGGACAGATGATCAACAGTAACGTAATCAACAACGTCACCAAAGAGCGCTTGGGTTTAATTCGTTTTCATTTGTTTTACGAGCTCGGTTGACACACGCCCCATAGTCAGAGCCCAACGGAGAGTTTTCGGACTCATATTCTGACTAGAATTATGAGTATGACAACGTCAGGCTACATATTTGCCGCAGCACATATGAAAGTAGGCCTATGGGCAACGTGCGCCCTACATTAGACTACCATTCGCGACAACATAAATGGAGACAAAATAAAACATTGGCAGGCTCGCATGAAGTGGGATTCGATCGCACTAGAGCAAAAATACGTGCACACGAAAGTCCGTTGATTTACACCACAAGCTATACGAGCTCTGTTAAATAATCCGAACAGTTACGTATTTGTTAACTACGTTGGCTTCAGGTAACATTTTGATTCTTGGCATCTTCTGAATCAACTGGTTCCCATAGACACTACCCGAATGTAGGCTACTAATCACGTATTTGGGGTTGTTTGGAGGCAATAGCCGTATTTACCACGACATCAAAGCTCCTTCTGACACCAAATATTAAAAATTCATACTAAGAACGTTGCTAATCCAGACAATACGATCAAAATACGCGTAACACAACATGGAAACATTCGTTTCCTATGCGACTTGTGTAGCCTATGGCTGAGTGTTTCTTCGCTATATCTTTTGAAATCAATTCATTTCATAATTGTATATTCTGAACAAATGTAGTGAGCACTACATTACAGCCATTCACACCATAATAAATGGAAGCTAAGACAATAAAAGATTTGAGTGGGATTCGATTCCACGAGCCAAAACACATTAGTGTTTTACGTTGTGTTACACCACAAGCTGCTGAAGCACACGATCGATGCAGTCACGAACTTGTACTTTGACCTTCAGGCAACATGTTGTTTTGGTTGTTCTGAATCAACTAGTTACCGTAGACACTACCCGAATGTAGGCTACTCATCTTGTATTTGGAGTTGTCTCTAGGCAATAGCCATATTAACCACGAAATCACAGATCCTTAATGACACCACATATCTTTTGGGGTTACTTGGTTTGGGGTTCATCCAAAACAACCTGTTAGTAGGGGTGGGCGATATGGCCAAAATCTCCTATCACGGTATGAGTAATTTTATATCACGGTTACGGTATATATCACGGTATAGTATATGATATAGTCAATTTAATTAAGAAATGGTACTATATAATAGGGATGGGCATAATTAATCGACGATCGATTATCGATCATTAAAAATTTAGTCAATTACATTATTTGTTCATCGATAAAACTAATGTGTGTTCTGTTGCGTAGTGTGAGTCTTGAAGGATTGCAATGGATTTCGCTATGTGGCAGCAATTAAACATTTTACCAAATGAAGCCAATGTTTGGAAAAAAACGCCACAGGCCTACTCAATTACCGGCAAGTTTCCATGTAGCTATTTCAAAAGTAAATATGAAGAGGTCACGGCGAAGTGTAGCGTGAGACCATATTGACAAAAAAATTACTTTGTTCACTGCCAACACTGCAAAGCTGAGTATAAATACAACTCCTCCACGACTCAAATGATGTACCACTTGAAGAACGTACATCCGACCCTGGTTAGTGGCGGTGCATCCTGCTCTTGGTGCTAGCACGGAGGAGCTGCGATGCACAACAAGCAGAGAAAATTACCCAAGGGATCTGTAAGTCCATCGAGATGGATATGCTACCCTTAAGTATTGTTGAGGGCGAAGGTTTTTATGAAGCTTTGTTAATTAGCCTGAAAAAAACGAGGGTCAGTTGTGTTTGAACACAGGCTTCTAGCTGTCGGCTCCGCTTCTAGGAGTTACATAAATAGTTGTTTTTCTTGTAATACCTAGTAAGGGGTCCCATTATCGTCCACCTAGTTCTCGACGCTCGTTAGCAATGTTACCACAATGTCGTTATAATACAAATTAAAAATGTTATGTCACAGCATTATACTTTAATATATAGATACACACCTATATTATAAAATTCCGGTTTGGAAATCCAATCCGGATATGCCTAGAAATGTTACTTTCCTGATTTTAGCAGTTAGCCAGGGGGTCTCATTATCGTCCACCCAACCACTTTCAATGGAGAATTGTCAGTTTGACGCTGTGGAAGGCAGATGCTACACATACGGTTTGAGAGCGTATTTACATACTCAAATCTCGAAGTAAGAAGCTGTAATTTGGTGTGCAGCAATATAAGATGTGTACATATCGATAAGTTACTTTCTTTCGTTGCTGCTGCATATCTTCTTTAAGAAATTAGCGGAAGAAACGGTTGTGGACGATAATGGGGCCCCGAACGTTGGAGATTCAGAGTGGACGATAATAGGGCCCTTTACACTACAGATCTCAATGCGGAAACACGCTGTGTTTTTTCTGTTTCCACTGCATTTTAATATAGCCTATAAATAGTGAATTTTAATATAAAAATGTTAATGATGAATCGAAAATCGATCGTTAATTCTCCCGACGATCGATTAAGACAATTTAGTCGAATGCCCATCCCTACTATATAACCATACCGTACTTCATCATTACACTTGATTATTTATTACAAACAAAAACAACTGCCTCACATGAGACAACACTTGAGTTAAAAACAAGACTCAAAGTTACTAGTACGAGCGTTCCGATTGGCTGATGCGCAGTCATGCCATCCGCGTGGTGACCTAGTACACACAGCGCAATACGGATCCGTAATGCCCTCAGACAAACGGTGGGGGGGGGGTTAAAAATAAATCCTTTGTTAATAATTTGATACACAGAACTTTATTTTATTACATATTTATCCAAAATTATTCACACCTTCACAAAATCAACCACAAACAAATAATTTCAGCATATGCAAGTAGCAACGCTAGTGCTAAATGATTATTTAACTGGTCGGCTCCATGACGCCGGGTAAGTAGCTAGCTCCTGAGACTTCTCACCAAAAGAACGAAGGGGAACCTTCGAGTAAGACATGTTCGTAGGTACCTAGCGAAAAGTAGCCTGAACTTTCCTAGATCTTAAGCTAATGCTGAATGCTCGCTGATATAGCTGTCTGTCTTACTAGAACAGTACTGTCTTACTACACTACATTCTTAGGCGAATGTATGCATCGTTGCTAACGTGTGCTGACGTTGTGACTATGTATGTGAGAAAAACGCGTAACTTCAGAGAGCAAGGAAAGGAAATGCAGCTGAAAGAATTCGCTGCATATTTAACCTAAATAGTGTTAATTTTTTTTGACGAAACGCAATATGTGGCGGCCGGTGTTGATTCTGTGTCGCATCGCCACAAATTAGTCTGTGTGGGAAACACTGAAAAGTATACCGCGGTTGAAATGGTATAGCCAAATCTCTCCCGGTAGACACATTTCTACATGCAAGTCTTAGGTAAATGTATGATGCGCTTGTCGATCAGTCCTCCTACACCACGACACGATAGGCTACTTGCTGAGCAACAGCGCAAACACAGGCAGGGATACAGGAGCAGCAACGCTAGTGCTAAATAATTATTAAGACATGTTTGTAGTGTAGGTATAGCGAAAAATAGCCTAACTTTACTAGACTTTTAGCTGCGGTACTAATGCTGAGGGCTTGCTGATATCGCTTTCTTACTAGAACGTGCATTAGTCATTTATTTAGCAGACGCTCTTATCCAGATCGTCGTATCTATGAGTCGTTGCTAACGTGTGCTGATGTTGTGCACACCCAATACATTCCAAATTTGTAGGTCACACATGCGCGAGTACGAGTAAAAAATTCTTGAAGCCAATTTTTTTTATTGTGTATGTCTCAGGCTGTATCACCTACAGTCTCTCCCCTGAGCTAGCTGCAACAGCATGATGTGTGTAAAGTAGTAAATAGTAAGTACCCCACATAATATCCAGATTCCATATGTAACTTGTAAATGAAATAAGAGTTATACAACTGAAAATACAGAATCTCTTATTTAGTACATAGAATACCTCCTCACAAAGTCCTTGTCCTATCCACTAATCTCTCGCCTGTACGAGAGTAGCGTTAAGTGACTGGGAAACCGAAGTCGGCGGGTCCTCTAGCTCGTGTGTGTCGCCACTACTCGCCATATTCGTCTTTAGTAATGCTGCTAGCTATCACTGACTCACTCAGGCACAGCTCGGCTACACGGGTGGCGGCGACATTCAGAGCTGAGGCGGAGCTACAGATTAGGTGTTCCTAAAGAACACGAGTATCCAACAGTATATTCCGCCAGTGTTTCCCACACATAGACTAATTTGTGGCGGTGCGCCACAGAATCAAGTAGCTAAAAGTCGAGGAAAGTTGAGGCTACTTTTCGCTAGGTACCTTACTCGAAGGTTCCCCTTCGTTCTTTTGGTGAGAAGTCTCAGGAGCTAGCTACTTACCCGGCGTCCTGGAGCCGACCAGTTAAATAGTTGTTTAGCACTAGCGTGGCTACATGCATAATGCAGAAATGATATATTAGTTGTTGTTAATTTTGTGAAGGTGTGAATCATTTAGGATTAATATTTAATGTAACAAATTATTAACAAATTAACTGTGTAACTGTGTAACGAATTATTAACGAAGGAATTATTACGAGTCCCCCCCCGTCTGACAACCCCCACCCCCCTCCCCGCCACAACTAGTTTTCTAATCTGTGGGAAACACTGATTCCGCATTACATTAATTAAATTGCACGCATCTTTTATTTATTTTTAAACCGTGTATTCTCTGTGTAATTTCATGCACCGAACCGTGATGCCCGTACCGTCCGGTTTAATACATGTACCGTTCCAGCCCTAGTCTGTGCCCACGTTTCTATTAAGGCTGGGCAATATGGGTAAAAAATTATCAATATAGATATTTATATTTACATTCGATAACGATAATTAAACGATAGACCACAGGTCTGTAGTAGTCGCTAAATAAGTCTCCTCCTCTACTTTTTCCCTACACTCGGCATAAAGTTTAGGCAGAGCGGTGTGAGAGAAATGTTTGCGGCCAGGGAGCACGTACCTGGGGTCAAGTGACTTAAGCTTTTTAAAACCTTGCTTTTTGTCAATAGCCTCAGTGTTTCCCCTAGGATTTGTTTTAGCAATGGGGGCAGGTCTGTCGCCCCCCCCCCCCGGCCGAAATAAAGTTCTAACCCTATATTTTGGAGTAAATTAATGTAATAGTCTAATAACAAATGTAATATTGCATATATTTTTGCCCTATTCTCCATAAAGCAATACAGTTAGGCTACTCAAAGTATGTTCTAAATACCAGAAATATGCTGCCAATTAATAATTGTCGTAACAACTGCTTCATTTGATCTTGATAGGCTAAGCATTCTGTAGCAAATAATAACAATATACCCACTATTAAAAAAACTACTTCAGCATAATAATGCACCTAAAATACAAATGTGAGCAAGGGCAACAATCGCTATCGAATCAACAGACATGCAATTATGCTAGCAAGGGAAGAATACAAACAATGAAAATCACCAGTTAACTTAAATATGCAATAACTGTAGACTAATACAATAACAGGCTTTAATGAACTGAAACCATAAGTTATACAACTTACAGTTCTCAAGGACGCACGCACGCAATCTCAACTGCGCTGTGAAGCGCGTTTCCGTGCTATTCTCCGACATGCACTCTAACAATCACTGCTGGTAAACGGCCTAAAATCTTGGACAGACCTATTTCTGATACCGTGGCGGCAGAAATTTAGCAGTGGCGGGCCGCCATGACAAAATCAACATAGGGGAAACACTGAGCCTACCTATCAATACCTTGGCGCAAACTCACACTTTCTGCATGTTCCAACGAGTGATTTTGCTTCAGGTTGTAAAAAAGGTTTCTTATATATTTGTATTATAATTGGACCAATATGCTGTTTTTATTGGTCCAGAGACGTTCTAAGAAATCCGCAAAACCGTTTGCAGACCTCTGGAGAGGTTAACTAAGATTAACTGACCTAGCAAGCGGTTGCCTTGGAGATGTTGACAACTTGGCGTCTGCTCCAGCTTCGTCGTATTTGATTTGGGATTTTCCTACGTGTTGTTATATTATATAAAAAACAAATATGGACTTTGACATATCTACCAACACCTTTGTAAGCAGAGATTTGTTAAACCGTTTGTTAACCGAGACCGTAGGTCGAGGTCAACAAGAAGTCCACATTTGCAGTTTGTTGTATTACCAGACTTGGTAGGCACCTGTTTGTTTACTACAGTACACCAATTTGCACCGAACATTGCTCTGCTCTTTGTCGGATTTCAAAAAGCCAAACAACTTCCAAATAACTGAAGAAGACGAACCCTTTTTTATCAATAATTTCTTCATTGGAACTTGCTCCCTCGCCATGGCTATCGCTGCCACTGTTTTTGCCAATAAGACAAATTTTCCGCGGTTAACATTAGCTACTCCACTCAAGATGCTCAGTATATTTTAGTGAGCGTAGGCTAACATTTCTCCGCCACTTCCTGCTGCATCACAGAAATTAAATGTACTACTGTTCCTAATTATTCTCTATCGACATTATTGAAAATGAATTAATGTTACGATATCTTTATCGAGGGAAGTCTTTACTTCGATAGTTATTCTTATTGATTTATCGCCCAGCCCTAGTTTCTATATCATGCAGCGAAGATCTAAGTATTACTTCGCAATATGTGGTGTCATTAAGGGTCTGTGATATCGTGGTTAATATGGCTATAGGCTATTGCCTGCGTTTCATTTTGCAAATTGTTTTTTGCATTCACTTCACTCTTCTACTGTCTCATATTAACCAACTGAAATGACGTGCTTTGCTGCGCAGTTGCTGCAATCGGTGGAATGGGGTGGGAGGGGAAGCCTGCGTTGATACAAATAGAATAAATGCTCTGTTGGTACTTTGTTGATACTTTAGGGGAAGGTTTTGACTTTTAATTGATTTGTATTATTATTATAATGGCTCTTTCCTTCAGGCGGTTGCCTACTTTGCCTAATGGGTAAATCCGCCCCTGAATCCAGTAGACAGAGATATATGATGACCTGATCGACACTCCAAGTGTATTCTACCCAAGCCCCCACCCCTCGCGTCTCAGCTTGAGGCAACAGCCCCGGTGGATGTAGTCACACTTCTAAAACTATCTCCGCCAATAATTTTTGTTTGATTCTCGAACCTGGCTTATACTACTAGCTTGTTCATATAATAAGTTTGAAACCGAAATGGGTAAACTAGCAGCCCATTTATTTGCTTACGTCAAGAAAAGTCGCCTGGAAACGTGTTCGCGGATACGAACAGGGGACGAGCACAAAAGGGAACATCAGCAAATGCTGATTTACCTGTAGTGATGGGAAGTTTGGATTATTTTACTGATTCAGTAAAATGAACGAATCTTTTTCCAATCTTATACATCCACTGCAAACCCTTATCATATTCTCATGTAGGTTAGTGCATGGCACCAGCAGATACTATTTCACAAGAAATTCCGGCATTAAAATAATGTATTGGCCCACATTGCTGCGGTCTCCCGGTCGTGTAGATTCACCCTCTACAACATCCGGAAGATCAGGAGATACCTGTCTGAGCACTCCACCCAGCTGCTTGTCCAAGCAATGGTCCTCTCCAAGTTGGATTACTGCAACTCGCTGCTCGCCGGTCTCCCAGCATGCGCAACCCGCCCTCTTTAGAGGATTCAGAACGCAGTGGCCCGCCTGGTCTACAATCTACCCAGACGCTACCACGTTACCCCGCTCCTCATCTCCCTCCACTGGCTACCCATAACGGCCCGCATCAGATTCAAGACCCTGGTACTGACCTTCCGAGCAGTGAACGGGACTGCACCCGACTACATCAAGTCTCTCCAGCAGCCTTACACCCCCACCCGCCACCTACGGTCTTCTTCAGACAACCGCCTGGTGGTCCCACCGCTCAAGACCGCCCGGTCCCAACACAAGCTCTTCTCCTGCCTGGTCCCCCAGTGGTGGAATCAACTCCCCACCTCCATCAGAGACACAGACTGTCTCTCCACCTTCAAGAGAAGGCTCAAGACGCACTTGTTCCGGGAGTACAACGGTACTTAGGACTGGTTTGCTGAACCCAACGCTAGTTTCCTCAAGGATCACAATGACTCTTGCTTAGACTGTTGCTCTTGTTGGTTAGTGGTAGCTGATTTAAACTGTTGTATTATATTTAATCCCATTTGTATTGCTTTCCTACAGGTACACTTGCACTTAGAGATTCATGTTGTGTAATTGTAATTTGCTTAACTACATGCTCTTATGGTTTCTTCCCTTTAGCACTTATTTTTTGGTTGTTCACAATGTGTACTTCTGTTTTTGGCTACCTGCAATGCTTTGGGGCTATCTTGTTGTTATTATCAGTGACCTATGCACTTTGTAAAGCTCTCTCTTGGAAGTCGCTTTGGATAAAAGCGTCTGCTAAATGAATAAATGTAATGTAAATGTAATGTATCTTGACAGTTTGTATGATTTAGTCATTTATTATCACACTAGCATTTAATTATCACGGCAAACAATTACACTGCACTAAACTGTAAGTGTAAATGTAAAGTGAAAATAACAAAACCAGTCAGTTAGGGCTGCAACTAACGATTATGTCGGTAATCGACTAATCTATCGACTTTTTTCGATTAATCGACTAATCTAATGATTATTTCCCCCCCCCAAAAAGAATGACAAAATGTTGAAATTTGAATTCAAATGTATTTGAGTTACAAGTTGTGTAAACATGTAAACATCATTAAAAATATTCAAAATAGTAATACAAATTTTAGTGCAAAAATGCTTTTAAAAGTGAAGTGCAAATAAAGTTTTAATTAATGTAGGCTTTAGTATCATGTTTTTGTATAATGTTAGAGTATATCTCTCGTAATTGTGTTGATATGAAATTATTATTTTTCCACAATATTTAGTTTGACGAATGCTAAGTGGAAGAGGTTAACTATTCAGAATGAACGAAAAGACAAGCTACTATGATAAGTCACTGATCAACTACATTGCACGTAACATAACTGAAGTCGCGTTAGCAAGCATCCTCCATGAGACGGTCTGATAATTCACTGATTAACTACAATGAACGTAAAATAACTGACATAGCGTTAGCAAGCATCCTCCATGAGACGTTCTGTTTTCCAACATGTAAGCGTAAATCTTACGATAAGTTAACAAGGCTACTGTTACTTTTAACTTGGACATTTAACTTAAACTTAACTATAAGCAGGAGAAGACGTGGTGGCTCCAGGATGCCTGCGTTTCAAATGTTCATGCATTGCCGTGGTGCTGGAATGAAATGCTAATTCCATTTTGCAGATGTTGCATTGTACTTTTTTATTTGGTTTGCTGGTAAAATATTCTCAGACTTTTGAAGCTCTCGGTCTAACTTGTTTCGGCTCTCCCACACTCTGTTCCGCCATGATTAAAAAAGTTATTCTTCTTTGCCTTGGTGTATGTACGTATGTCTATGCCTTGGTGCGACAGTGTAAGCGATACTGCCCCCTGCACTTTCGGTAGTGCATTCTAATGCTGAATGAAAATTACCGGCAGCTCTGAATCTTTTTATAATATATATATATATATATAATATATGACGCGTCAACGATAAAAATCGACGTCGACAATTTTTCACAATCGATGTAGTAGATTTTGTCGACTATTCGTTGCAGCTCTGCAGTCAGTATGATGACTTGTGCGAATATCATCAGAATCAGAAAGGGATTTATTCGCCATGAAAGTGCACAGACAAGGAATTTGCTTTGGCAGGAAGGTGCATACAATAAACATTTAGGAATCTTAAATTTAAATATGTGGTCTAACTATACTAAGGATACATAACTAGCAATACTAAGTGGAATAAAATTAAAATTATACAATAAAATCAAATTAAAGTTGCCATAAAATATAAGTTGCCAATTTACAATATAAAATACAAATATTATCATTCACGTCTTACTAAAACAGCGGCCATGCGAAAGGGAATGAGGAAACTGTTTCCTCTGCTAAAAAATACAATGCAGGTCACGTGAAAAATGATCCAAAGACTCGTAGAAAGACCGAGTTGGGAAATGAACGAATCATTCGTTTCCTCTAGCTACCAGACAGACCCTATGCAGGTCACGTGAAAAATTATCCAAAGACTCGTAGAAAGACCGAGTCGGGAAATGAACGAATCTTTCGTTTGCTCTAGCTACCAGTACAGAGCCTATGCAGGTCACGTGAAAAATTATCCAAAGACTTGTACCCAAAGACCGAGTCGGGAAATGAACGAATTAGGGCTGCACGATTATGGCCAAAATGATAATCACGATTATTTAGATCAATATTTAGATCGCGATTAATTATCAAGATTATTTGTTGATTTTAACCTAATCAAATTTGATTGTCACAATGCATTGTACCTGCAGAACGGAGAGGGTCCAGGCCATACACACAATACACATAGAACTAGAGAGGGTACAATATCTGGAGAAATTGTAGAGTGTGCTTGCTTGTGTCGGTTTCAGGCAGTGGCGGCTGCTGGTCTTTCAAATAGGGGAAGCTCATTTTCGGCTTACATCATATACATTTTCAGTTTACTGGCTAGGTCACCCCTACGACACTAGCCTAGCCTACTGTATAAATGAATGAACGAACTAAAGAAAAAATATTAAGCCTGAAGGAAATGTGGGAATTAGGTTAAACTAGAACAAGGAATGTGATGTATAATTGTATGAAATATATGATGAACATTGGCTAACAATTTCGCCAAGCAAATACCAAGAAATAGGTTGCCGCAGTTTGTCTTTCAACTGCAGTTGCAAAATCCGTGATGAGTCTGAGCTTTTAGCTTCGGCGAGTTTTATAGTACAAAATTGCTGTCAATCAAAAGGAGATGCAGTCTTTCAACAGACCCTCCAATCATCACGTGGAAAGCCAGCGTCCAGGCCAGCCCACTCCTCCGTTCACCCCCAGAGACTCTGAGCGTCCAGGGCGGGACATAATTGCAGCATTTATCCAATGACCATATAGTTTCAAAGCACTGAAAACAACTGTCCACAGTAGCCCCATTGAAGTCCATTGAAGCTGAGTTTCCTCAGGGAAATGCACTGTGGTGCTACGGGAATGTATGAGACGGAAATCAGTCAGTCGACCAGCTCATATATGTAGCCGATTCTGAACAAATTCGTCTTCGATATGAGTTCTGTGTTCTCATGTGTGTTCTAACAAATTTAAATTTTACACAATGGTAAATATTTGACCATGATTTTTTTTTTATGTTGCAGTGTTTTAACGCAGTTAAAATGTTTACACAATAGTAAATATTTGACCATATTTTTTTTTGAAATGTTAGGGGAAGCTGAGCTTCCCTTGCAGTCTTAAAGAAATCACCACTGGTTTCAGGTGGGTCCGTTTTCCCTTCTAGTGATATTTTCAAGCATTTAGCATACTCATATTGCATAAATCATTAAGAACACTCTTTGAAACACGCGAACCCCCTTTGAAACAAGCCAACCCCCTTTGAAACAAGCTACTGTAACAACGTTGTCACTGGTAGTATTTCAGATGGAATTGCGATTCAAATAGTACTGTCTGCTAACTGAAAATATGCCCCCCATAACGTAAATAAGTTTAATATTAATTTAAGGGGACATGGCTAATTCAAAAGCAGTTTTCTAGAGGCAAGCTAGCTGCTGTTGCTAGCCACACTTCACTGATAGTTTGAAATCACCGGAAATGTGAACGTTTCTTTTGACATAGTTAATACAGTTTAACCATAGCTGTGGCATTGAAGACTGTAGCCTACTACATACTGCCAGTGCCAGTGGGCGACATAGACATGAGTCTGACTCTGAGGCTAACGTCAAAACAAGACGCGGTCTCAATCAAATTCCAAGTTTTACACATCACAAAAATATGCTGACCCGCTGGCTGTCTTTGCAATCGCCATATCTTTAAAACACTGCTCTCCCTTTTGATGTAGAATTGAACCTGTCACGAAAGTACTCTAGCTATAGAGCGAAAGCTACCCCCAATGTCATAGCAACTGAACGTCATCGTATCTGAAAAGCTCCGTGGACCCTGTCCACACTACTACACAAACCCGGCGTTTCCAAATGTCTCCGGCTAGGAGAGCGTATTCGAAAAGCTCAGTTTTCAGTGTCCGAATATGCCGTATTAGTGTGGACGGGAGGTGCAAACGCAGACATATGTTGCGTCTTTAAATTTACTCTGGCTATTGTGGACGGGGCCTCTGTCCTCTGTAACCGTCTACATCTAGAAACTAAGCTGCGTGGTGCAGGGAACATCTCGTGATCAGACATTAGGTGTATTCGACTCCATGCAGCGGGGCGGCTGCAGCCTACAGATTGGAGAAAGAGTTTATCACAGCCCAATACATAAAATGACACATTTTCCGACTTTACAGAGTCGTTTATAACTCCTCCCCGACTGCAAGCAGCAACTCTCGCTGGTCGTTTCACGCAGCCGCAGCCGATTTCGAACGCACCTATTGGTTTACGGAGCGCTAGATAGGCTTTGCAAAAAATAACTTTGATACGGAGCGTTCTATTAAGAGTATAACGTATTTTAAATATCGCTCGATCACGTGAATTTGATTGTGGGAAGCCAAAATCGTGATCGTGATTAAAATTCGATTAATCGTGCAGCCCTAGAACGAATAATTTCTGTTTACTTGGACGAGCTTATGCAACAGTCCCAATGCGTGGCCACGAGAAAATGAACGAATCACTCTTTAAGAGGACTCGTTACTCCCGAGTCCTTGTAAGGATTCGTTCAAAATGAATGAATCGACACATCACTATTTACCTGTGCTGAATGGGAACAAAGAGAAAGGGCTTGATAATCTACAGTTGCCTGCCTTTATTGTAGCACGTTTTACAAATGGTTGCACACATACATGATGGTTGTTTGTAGCGTTTATGTCCGTTATTTTAAAGCAGATTTAACCTTTTCGTAATGAACGCTATTATGCTCACAGCATGACAAACGTAATTATATAATAATATAATTAGTTGTAATATCGTGGCATGTTACGGCGTCATTATTGATTGTTGACATGTTATTCTGGAGCAAATACGAATATGAATAAATCATGTCTAATAGACACAATATGGTCGTTATATTGTTATAACTATGTCAACACTACAACGATGGCATTAACAATAAGCTAGTAATAGTAAACAACACTCATCATCATTATAATAGTAACATAGGTAGGCTATAGGCTTAATTTAGCTTGCTTTGCAAAGCTAGAACAACGACGGAGCCAGATATTCAACGGACGGACGGAATACAGCAGTCAAACTATAAACACAAAGCAAAAAGAACAGCGCATAGTGCACGTATAATACTATAGTACTAATAGTATTGATCTTCGTAACGGTCACATGTATCTGCTTATTGATCGGACTTGTACCACATTCTGACAGTTTTCTGCTTTGCCTTAGCTCCAGCAAAGTGGTTGTCGCAAAGTGTGACGTATACAGCTAGTTGCAAGCGTTTTGGAGCTAGGAACAAGCTTCTGCGCAAAACCGAACAAGTCGTTCTGGAAAGATGGCGCGGTCTCGTTTGCCTCACTCTACGGCCTCACTGCGCCACTGAGCACTTTTCATAGAAATGAATCTTGGAAGACAGAAGTTGCTGTCTCTAGTAATATAACTCGATGATTATACCCGGGGAAAGTTCGTCTTTTGCAACCGACATGCGCAGTTGAGCCAGCTTGACTGTGGTGTGACGTATGGTGAAAATTGGTCTATTGAGGGTTTCATTAAGTTCAACTTGACTGCTTATTTTCTGACATGGAGGAGGAAGAGGTCTATATAAGCAGAGCCTGTTTAAGGAGAGCCTTGCCACTCCCTATTAAGCCCCATTGTACCGAATTTGGCTGTAGTTCCACTAGAGTTCCACTGGGGTTATCGTGAGAGAGTGGATGTTGAATGGGAGTCTATGGAGCTAAACGGCAAAATGTGTCTCTTTCGCCTGATTGTCGTTGAGAAATCTCCGATTTGATTGTAGTTTTTGCATGTTCAACATGGATTATAGGTCAAAAGTTGAATGAACGAATATGTCCATTTGATTTCTTACAGGGTGAGTCGTTGTTACCCATAACACGCTAGCATTCTGCTAATGAATGCTGATTGGTTAGTGAAGGACTGATACGACCAGAGCTCCCGCTTGATGGCATCCGAAGCGGAATCAGAATGTCAGAGCATTAGCAACAACATAAGCAAGCCAAAACTCTTTCTATCATGTGTATTGACAGGGAGAGCCTAACCTGTCAGCTGTGTTGTCTATACCTTGAGAGAAAAAAGGAAGTGACCAGAGCTTGCCGTAAAGCAGTAGCTCTGGTCGTACGATATGTATGAAGTCAATGACATTTTCAAAGGCTTTTTAGAACAGAAAGGCGACTTAAAAATATCTAACAGCCAGCCGTGTCTATTTTTTTTGCCTCCCCTTTTGAATTCAGAATTCAAATTACTATACAAAAAATTATATCCTGAGAAAAGTGGATTTTGAAAGGTATAGCTCCATAGACCTCCATTCATTTTGCACTCGCTCGTTAGCGCCCTCACATGGAACTACTGTGGAACTGCAACCAGTTCAGAACCCGGAAGTTTCCCGAGAGTGGCAGTTCTCCCTATATTAGACATTCTCTGATATAAGTAATCTTCAAAAATTTTCATTTTGTGTAATTGCAGGTAAACATTATTTTACTATGGAGGCTAATCTTTCTCTCAAACAAAATAGGTAGTCCTTTATCTTTGTTTCTTTCCCTCCCCTTCCCCCCCCAGAATTGGAACCGTACATGGCACACCCCCAACCCGGACCTGACCCGTTGCTTCCAGAACACGATGCTCGTGTGGCTGCCTTGCCTCTACCTCTGGGTGTGTGCCCCGTTCTACTTTCTATACCTCAAAAGCCATGATCAGGGCTACATATGCATGACCCACCTCAACAAAGCCAAGACTGTGAGTACACTTACACTTACACACACAATGCAACAAGTGTCTGTTTGTGTGTCAATCAGGGAGGGAAGGAGGGAAGGAGATGAGCAGTAGATATACATCAGTGGCGGCTGCTGGTCTTTCAAAGAGGGGAAGCTCATTTTCGGCCTACATCCTAAAAATGTTAAATTTATTTGGCTAGTTCCCTGGCTAGTTCACCCCTACGACACTAGCCTAACCTACTGAATGAATTAATGAATGAACGAACAATCTAACAGAACAATATTAATCTCGAAGGAGAAAATTTGGAAATTAGGTTAAACTGAAACAAAGAACATGGTGTATAATTGTATGAATTGTATGATGAAAATTGGTTAGCAATTTCGCCAAGCAAATACAAAAAAATGGTTGCTGCAGTTTGTCTTTCAACTACAGTTGCAAAATCTGCGATGGGACTGAGCTTGAATGGCTTCGATTACTTTTTATAGTACAAAATTACTGTCAATCAAAAGGAGATGCAGTCTTTTGACAGACCCTCCAATCATCACGCGGAAGCCCAGTGTCCAGGCCAGCCCACTCATCCATTCACCCCCGGAGATGCTGAGCGTCCAGGGCGGGACATAATCGCATCATTTATCCAATGATCGTATAGTTTCGAACACAGTCAGTCGACCTGCTAATATATTTAGATGATTCTGAACGAACTCGTCTTCGATATGAACGTGTTCTAACACATTAAAAATGTTAATACAATTGTAAATATTTGACCATGAATTTTTTTAAATGTTAGGGGAAGCTGAGCTTCCCTTGTCTTAAAGAAATTGCCACTGATGTATGTATGTGTATATATATATATATATATATATATATATATATATATATATATATATATAAACCGTGACGCCCATACCGTACGGTTCGGTACGAATACATGTACCGTTCCACCCCTAATATATGGGCGTCACGGTTCGGCTCGTGAAATTGCACGGAGAATACACGGTATAAAAATTAATAAAACTTGCGTGCAAATTAATCAATGTAATGCGGAACTACTGTAAGATATTGGTGTTCTTTAGGGACAATCTGTAGCCCCGCCTTAGCTCTGAAACTGATTGGCGCCGCCACCAGTTTAGCCGAGCTGTGCCTGAGTGAGTCAGAGATAGCTAGCATCAGCAGCAGCACTAAAGACGTAGCCTATGCAACACTGGTGCTAAATATGAATGTTCTTAGTGTAAGTATAGCGAAACATAGCCTAAACTTTCCTAGACTTTTAGCTGCGGTACTAATGCTGAGGGCTCGCTGATATTGCTGTCTTACTAGAACGTGCATTTAGTCTTGCAGACGCTTTTATCCAGAGCGTAGTATCTGAGTTGTTGCTAACGTGTGCTGACGTTGTGCACACACCAAATAAATTCCAAGTTTCCAGGCCTCTCTAGTTTCTACTGTGCCACAACCTTCTCAGCTAGGTGAGTGCTTGTGTGCTGCTCATACAGGGGCCGTGTCTGTAGAACTGACGCTTTAATTTCCCACTCAGTCAATAAAATGAACAGTCACCGTGAGGTAGCTGTCGGTAGCACGAGAAGTCCAACCATCAGTCGTTAGTGAAACAGAGGGTGCAGCTGACAACTCGCGCTCCATCAACGTCCGTGTTTTGTTGTATATGTAAGGGACCAGGGCCGGCGTTGCTGCTACTGTATCCCTGCCTGTGTTTGCGCTGTTGCTCAGCAAGTAGCCTATCGTTTCGTGGTGTAGGAGGACTGATTGACAAGCGCATCATAAATTTAGCTAAGACTTGCATGTACAGTAGTTAGTCTGGAGCCCTGCTTCTGCATTTTTGGTTTGCTTTTCCCCCCATTGTACCGAACTCGTACCGAACCGTGATGTACGAACCGAACCGTGACTTCAGTGTACCGTTCCACCCCTAATATATATATATATATATATATATCTATCATAATAGATATATATATATATCTATTATAGGCATTCGATTAAATTGTCTTAATCGATCGTCGGGAGAAATAACGATCGATTTTCGATTAATCATTACAAATTTTATATTAAAATTCACTATTTATAGGCTATATTAAAATGCTGTGAAAATAGAGAAAATAGAAAATAGAAAAAACACAGCGGGTTTCCGCATTAAGATCTGTAGCTATTACAAGAAGAACAACTATTTCTGTAACTCCTAGAAGCGGAACCGACAGCTAGAAGCCGGTGCTCAAACACAACTGACCCTCGTATTTTTTCCGGCTAATTAACAAAGCTTCATAAAAATCTTCGCCCTCAACAATACTTCAGGGTAGCATATCCATCTCGATGGACTTGCAGATCCGTTGGGTAATTTTCTCTGCTCGTTGTGCATCGCAGCTCCTCCTTGCTAACAACGAGAGCAGGATGCACCGTCACTAACCAGGGTTGAATGTCAGTCTTCAAGTGGTAAATCATTTGAGTCGTGGAGGAGTTGTATTTATACTCAGCTTTGCAGTGTTGGTAGTGAACAAATTAATTTTTAAGTCAAATGGTCTCACGCTACTCTTTGCCGTGACCTCTTCATGTTTACTTTTGAAATACATGGAAACTCGCCGGTAACTGAGTAGGCCTGTGGCGTTTTTTTTCCAAACATTGGCTTTGTTTGGTAAAATGTTTAATTGCTGCCACATAGCGAAATCCATTGCATTCCTTCAAGACTCACACTACGCAACAGAACACGCATTAGTTTTATCGATGAACAAATAATGTAATCATCGAAATTCTTAATGATTGATAATCGATCGTCGATTAATTATGCACATCCCTAATATATATTGTAATGGAAATGTTGGTCATATGCATAGATGAATGTGTATGACATCTATAATCTTCTATGTTTATTGGTAAGAGACAGGAAGGGAAGATAATTAAGTTGAGTTCAAAGGAATGTGAGGTGCTGATGGCTCTGTGGGCAGCTTGCCCTGGGGGATGGGTGAAGCATCTTATATGGCCTTCTGTCCTCTGGTTACTGTAAGGGGTCAATGAGACAGTTGCTCTGAACTTTGGCTAGAAGGACTGTGTCCTGTTTCATTGTTTGTGTTAATTAAAAGTATTGTTTGAAGATGGTCACACAAAGGACAGTTGACCATTTGACTGGTCAACCCCTGTGGCTTTATTATCTACTGCTCTGGAGAGAGCTGTGACATCAAAGAACTTTGGGACACACTGGACACTTGGTATTGTTTCAAGCTGTCACTAAGTTGAGTTAGCCAATCAGAGTTTGCTTCATTGATTGATTGACCTTATGGAATGCCATTTGATCTTAAGTTTATATAAGGCAGTGCATGTGTGATGGTTGGCCATCACTCCTGCGAACGACCTGTGTGGATGGCACCTCCTTCGTTGAGACTGATCAGCAAAGCTTTGTTTATGTAATTGTATAGTCTAATAAATTGTATTAAAACCATATCCCTTGACTATTCAGATCTACACAGTGCCACTCGAATTCCACCATAACAATATACCAGGTAGTGAGGGAATGGACGGAAGGAAGAAACAGTAAATGGCCGGGTTTCCCAGATTCGTTAAGAAGCTCTTAACGCTAAGAGCTTCTTAAGAATGTTCTAAGTGCGTTCTAGAGCGTACTTAGAACGCTCCAAAGAAGCTCTGAGCTTTAAGATCTTCTTAACGAATCTGGGAAACCCGGCCAATATGTGGCCAATATGTGTTGGTTGCGCTGACAGCACAAATCGTAAATGTCAATCCCAAACTCCAAAACACAAATTTCAATTGCATTTGCAGCAGCCAAATGATTTGATGTTTGCAAATTGGTTTCTGGTTGATGATGTTCTCATTGTCATTTGCTTCACACCCAAAGTATTTCCATACGTGTCTCTTCCACCTTTTGTCGAAAACTATTAGTGGAGCCCCTGCAGCATTAGCTGTTGGTCCAGTGTTGCCAATTGAACAACTTTTCAAGAATTTAGATTTAGCGCCTTTTTTGCCTTCTCTACTGACAAAAATTTAATCCAGCCACAAATCTAGCAACTTTTCAGAGAGCCACTAGCGACTTCTGGTAAGATTCTTTTGGCAAAACCGTGCTTGTCAGCGTCTGACTCTGCATGAATAACGGGTAGACCCGCTACTCGATACTACCGTTACTCTAGTATTGTACAGTTTTTTTTGGTTTGAGTACAAACTTTGTACCGGATTACCGGTTTTTGTGACAACACTACTCTCACTCTCTCTTCCTCTCTTCTCTTTAAGACACACAGACACACACACAGAAACATACTTTTTGCAGAAATGTCTGTGTGATGTGGAAAACAAAGAGCTGTCTGTAAACATCCCAACAACCTGAGGCCTGTTTTATAGAAAATATAGATTTGATTGATCTCTTTCTTCCTGCCCACTACCTCTAGGCAGTTGGCTTTCTGCTGTGGATTGTCTGCTGGGCAGATGTTTTTTACTCTTTCTGGGAAATAACCTATGGTAACAGTGCCCTTGCACCTGTGTATCTGGTCAGCCCCACCATGCTTGCATCACAATGGTAATATGCCCGAGACTCCCCCCCTCTACACACATACACAATGCCAATGAGTGGCAGGTATTACGGCCTTTTGATTTTTAATCACTCTTTAATAGTATGTTGCTTAACTATTAGGAAAAAACGCCAGTTATACAAATTCATGGATGCTTTTGTTGTGTGTTTTGTAAATGTGTTGTGTTTTGTTGTCTGTGAGTGAATGTCCTTTTGTGTATACTGTTTTTGCATGTGGATTTGTGTGTGTGTGTGTGCTCGTGTGCATTCCACAGCTTCTGGCTACTTTTCTGACCCAGTACGAGAGGATAAAAGGGGTTCAGTCGTCAGGGGTGATGCTCAACTTCTGGCTGGTGGCTGTCCTGTGTGCCACGGTCACCTTCAGGTCCAAGGTCCTACAGGCACTTCAAGAGGTGAGCAAGCGGGCGTATAGGCCGCCAGTGGTCCGGCTGGTTATGGGTTAGGTTTGCACAGGAAATCAATATTCGAGCTGGCATGTTTTCAAGAAAAGTTTGCCTTAAGAATGAGTGGCATTTAATGATACGGGATTAACTCAACAAAATAAAAAACCTATTGCCCTTGGCCTGTTGTGTACTGCAGGCCTTTTGAGGACCCAACTTATTCCATTCTGTCTGCAGTCTAATTGGGTGTGCTCAAGCTTTCGGCGAGCATAACCATTGTTCTCTCATATTTATCATTATTTTTATTTATTTGTTATTTATTTGTTATTTATTGTTTTCCCACCCCCAATTTTGTTTTTATATTTGCACTACATAGACAACTTCGGTTTCAAAATGTCCGTGTGGGTCCCGATTTGCATTGCTTCTCTTGGGATTTACATTCTGTTGCATGGTTTAGGCTTGCAGTGTTTCCCACAGATTAGAAAGCTATATGTGGGGGGGGGGGGGGGGGGGGGGGGGGGGGGGGGGGGGTGTTGTTTCATGTCAGACGGGGGGGGGGGGTCGAAATAATTCACAAAATCAATCAACAACAACAAACAAATAATTTCTGCATATGCAGGTAGCGACGCTGCATACAGGGTGCTAAATAACTATTTAACTGGTCGGCTCCATGACGCCGGGTAAGTAGCTAGCTCTTGAAACTTCTCACCAAAACAACGAAGGGGAACCTTCGATTAAGACATGTCCGTCGGTACCTAGCGAAAAGTAGCCTCAACTTTCCTAGACCTTTAGCTACGGCACTAATGCTGAAGGCTCGCTGATGTAGCTGTCGGTCTCACTAGAACGGCGTATGCATCGTTGCTAACGTGTGCTGACGTAGTGACTGTGTGTGTATGTGAGAAAGACGCGTGCGTGAAAGAGACGGAGGGAGAGCAGGGAAAGGAAATGCAGCTGAACGAATACGCTGCGTGTTTTTACCTAAATAGCGATAAAAAAAAATGTTTACGAAACGCAATGTGTGGCGGCCGGTGTTGATTCTGTGGCGCACCGCCACAAATTAGTCTATGTGTGGGAAACACTGGCTTGAATTAAGTTTTTGTGGCAAAAAGTGCCTAACGTCACAACGTCAGCACACGTTGGCAACGATGCATAGATCTGACATGCTAGTAAGACTGTTGCTCAGCAAGTATTGAGGTGTACTAGCAGCATCAGACATTTTAAGCAATTCAAGACTTGCATGTACAGTAAGTAATGTCACATTAATAATGTATTTAAACGCTTGTGTGGTGCGTCGCTGTCTTCAATGCCACAGCCTAAACTTGATGTCAATCGTTTGTGAAAATGGCCCTGCATTACCACTAGTTAGCTTGCCATAAGCAGTTTTCACATGGACAGATGAGGGGAAATTGTGTCTCATTCGACCTCATCTGTTTCCATATAGTTGAAATGTAGGCCTACATCTACGAATGTATGGACTCAGATATACATAATACATCTGCAACCGATGCAAGCACAACCCACAATTTCCCCAGAAATGTTACCCTCTCTAGTTTCAATTGAGTTGTCCATTGTCCGAGTTAGTCACAATTAAATAAATAAAGAAATAGGTAAATGAATAGATAAATACACACATAAATAAATATGGCTATGAAATAAACTCTGAAATAGCATTATATAATTAATAATTAATTAATTGAATTAATTAATTCAATAAATAAATACATTTAGTTATTTCCAAATGACTTTTTATTTATTTCATGGAACTTTTATTTCCTAATGGCACATTTATTTATTTTTTGAGACTTTTACGCACCACATTTATTTCCACACCACATTTATTTCTGTGCTGTATTTATTTCCGATCTCACATGCAAACAAAAGGGGCGTGGTTATCTTCAGACCAACGCAGCTGCACACCTAGATTCCTAGATAGCTATGCTACCTGTATGGGGGGTGACAGTGGCATCGCACTGCCGAAAAGCATACAATGTAGACAAGCTTTGCCCATAATGTCTGTGTCGTCTCTGCCTTTTTATCATTGGTTTCCAATGGGAGTGATGGCGGTGACCTAACGTCACTGTGTCCAATCCCGACCGGTTATTAGCTAACATTCTGAGAAAATGCCACTTCAAATATTGATAAAAATGATTGTATCACGTTTTCAGCTGATTTACTGATTTCACGTTAAGCTTTAACTTCCTACCTTTCGAGCTAAATATTGTTAAAAAAAATAGAGTTAGCTTATCCTTTACTAGAGCCGGTAGAAAGACGCTGGCGCCGGTAAATTAGCCGTGCGCTACCCTTGTCCAAACCCGACCGCACTTATACTTGTAGTAAACACTCGCTGCTGCTGTTTTTACGGGGATATTAACTTGATCCAGGGTCACCAAACTGACCATAATGCTGTCAATATATCCGGGGACAATAAGATATCACGCTTCAACATCTCAAAACTATGCGATAAAATCTCAATTTGACTGTTTACCACCACCTGCTGGATGTTTTGTTGAACTCTTCTCATGTCAGAGTAGAGAACGTCGCCCAAGCGTCGCCTGAGTGGTCTTTCGGCTTTCTCTCATCAATGTAACTTTCCTAAATTATTTAGATATGTAAACGTCCATATATGTTTATGAAATTTGACACGTAGATTGTTTGGTATGCCTAAAATAATATTACTTACACTTTGTTAGCGATTGCAAAAGAAAATGGTGGCAAAAAGACCGGACACTGGGTGTCCAAACCCCGTTCGGGTTTGGACAATAGTAGTTTACAGCAGGCGGGATTGGACACAGTGACGCTAGTAGCCTACGTGTGGGGACTTGGGTCTTTGATAGCTACGAAGTAGCGCTGAAGTTACCTTTGTAAACATTGCTTTCGCTCGAGTGACGTGTAACTCGTCTGCAAAGCTAACAATTACTGCCGCTGTCAGGCCAAATAGTGTCCTAGGGCCAAATAGTGTCCTACCTGACGTCACAATGCCGTTCTGAAGCAAGGACGCGTCCGTCGCTATGCCGACCTTAAATTCCTGAAATATCTACGAGTGCTAGCAGGAAACTGTCATGGTTGCTATACTGGTTACTAGGTAGGAAGTTTTGTATTTAGGCTTATTTAAACCAGTTTATTCTACGCTACTATTTAAAGTTTTCACTCGTTCGACATTCCTGAGACAGCAACGCGCGCAGATAGAATACTATCCGTGTTGCCTTCCCGGTCTGTTAAAAATTGATGCTAAATAAGTGAATTCTTTTGACGAAAACAATTAGCCAGCTAGCACCAGCTATCAAACGAGTGAAAACTTTAAATAGTTGCTGGTAAATGGATTCAGCTATATAATTATATAATGCTATATTTATATATTTATTGCCATATCTTTTTTATTTCAGAGTTTATTTCATAGCCATATTTATTTATGTATGTATTTGTCTATTCATTTACCTATTTCTTTATTTATTTAATTGTGACTAACTCGGTTCCACACGTGTCTTGTGTGCAGCCTTCCACTCTGTGTGTGTTCAGATACACAACCTTCTACACATACTACACCCTGCTGCTCCTCTCCCTGCTCCTGTCCGGCCTGTCTGACCAGCCCCCCCTCTTCTGCCAGACCGTTAAAGACACAGTGAGTCCACCTCCATATATATTTCGGTCGGTCGGTCTGTCTATCTGTCTCTCTCTCTCTCTGTCTCCCTCACTGTCTCCCTCACTGTCTCCCTCACTGTCTCCCTCACTGTCTTCCTCACTGTCTCTCTCTGTCTCCCTCACTGTCTCCATCTTTCTCTCCTTTTTCTAAATGTCTGAGATATTTTTAGTAGAGCAAAAAAAATAGTCCAACGTTCCATTGTGTTTCATTGCACGCTGTTTTTATGAATGCACACTGTGTGTTCAGCTCAAATGTGTTTTGATGCACACTCTACAATCCATTGAGTGTTGTAATGAACACATGCCGAGTGTATAAACTGGCACTTTGTGCATGGAAAGAGTGGATAGGGGGGCAATGCACTGTTTGTGTTATATTGTATCAATCTGTGTGAACAGACCGGCTACAATGATGTTTGCCTTGTCTAGTTGTTTCTAGCCATTGCTTACCTTGTTGAGACACTGAGATAACGTTTCATCTCTTATCAGTACAGTATCTAGCGTATACATTTTGCACACATCGATAGCCAGTAAGTAGTTGACCTCTTTTAACTCTAGGCTATATAAACAGTCTATTAGAAGATCAATGAGAAAAACATGTAAAAATATAAGATATTTCCAAACTGCCACTGTATTTAAGCTTCCATGTACTGATTCTTTTTACAGTGTTGTTTTGGATGTTCTAATTCAGTGTGAATGTGTGGACTGCAGAATCCCTGTCCTGAAGCTGGGGCCTCCTTCCTGTCCAGAATAAGCTTCTGGTGGATCACTAGGTAAGTTACATCAGCCAACGGGAACCAGGGTGTGGAGGGCTTCAGTCAATGGGCATCAAGAACAGACTGGTGTGTAGGAGAAATTGGCCAATGGTTAATAGACAGATGAATGGAGGCCTCAGGAGGACCTGAAATGCCGACAAGTTGCCCTCTTGGGCTCTTGTTAGTTGTTATGGCTTTATAATACACCCCTGTTTTGTCTCCTTCTCTCCCTTTCCACTTGTGTTCCTCACCCCTTTTCTTTCTCCCTTGTATTCTTTCCACCATGGCCCACTTCTCTGCTCTCTTCTCCTGTTCCAGGCTGATGGTGACCGGCTATAAGCGTCCCCTGGAGGAGAAGGACCTGTGGTCTCTGAACTCAGAGGATCGTTCCCAGCAGGTGGTTCCCCAGCTTGTACACCGCTGGAACACAGAGTGCCAAAAGGTCAAAAGGTCAGGAGCCTGGAGACCAGGCTTATGCCATGCATAAGTAGTTTATAAGAAAGAGTGCCTTGGAGCCTTTGGGGTCACACGCTCTGCAAGGCGATAGCTCTTTACTGTTCCAGCGAAAACTCTCCTTTTCTCTTTTCCTGTGCCAGGCCAGAAGAGAAGACCCTGTACTCTCCAAAACGAGCGTCCAGGGCTGAGAAGAAAGAGGGCCGGCCCGTGGAGGAGTCTGAGATCCTGATTGTGAAGGCCCCCCAGAAGACAGGCGAGCCCTCGCTGTTCTGGGCCCTGTGTCTTACCTTTGGCCCCTACTTTCTTATCTCCTCCCTCTACAAGATCATTCAGGACATCCTCATGTTTGTCGGCCCTGAAATCCTCAGGTAAAGCTTCTCTTTAGTCCCCCAAAGTTTTTTTTCCACCTACTTTTTCTTTTTGTTCAGCTCAGTCTCTCCTCCCCTATATTCTTCTATCAACTTTCTCACTCTGTCTGCCTGTACCCCTTGCCGTGCCTCTTGTAACAAATGCTTTGAAAGCGGCAGAGTCCTCATTAAAGGAAGAATTGAGTACATGCGTTTTGGCATGTGTTGGAACCACAGATTAGGTTACAGGCTGAAGACGATTTGAAATACCACGTCATTCTCATGCACGCCTTTGTTGAATACCTGGTTCCAGTGTTTGTTTCCTCAAGGTGCACTTGATTTACCTTTTAGGGATATGCGCTTTATGAACATTCCCGATGGTTTTAGTCTCACCGGGATGAGTAAATCAAGTGCACACTCCGCTGTGTTGCAGGTCTGTCCTCACGTGTGTTCTCAAGCCCAGCGGGATAGTTATTAAGGAGGCCATTCAGGACATTCCTGTTGAGCAGCTCCCTCTGGTAAAGAGAGCCAAGCTAATAAGTACATGCAGGCAGGAGCTAGCAGTCCCAGTTAAAGCTAGTTTTGATAAACGGGTCAGCCCTAGTGATGTCGGTTGTTATTTTACTGTGTTTTAAAAACAATGTGGAGTGGCCTATGCTTCATTCTTTCTAGCCTTCTGTCTTTCTTTCTCTCTACCTCTTTCACTTTCTTCTACCTCTTTCTTTCCTTCCCCAGAGCCCACTTTTTGTTCTCTCATCCTCTTTGGTTGTGTTTGCCACTTCTCTACTGTTACCAAAGCAGCCTGTTCCCTTAAGAGAGACTCTCAGACACTTCTCTCCACTCAACCCATCCCTCCCTACCTTTTCTTCCCCCAGGCTCCTGATCCGCTATGTGAATGACTCCAGCGCCCCCTCCTGGCAGGGCTACTTCTACACCGCGCTGCTGTTTGTGTGCACATGCGTGCAGACGCTAATCCTGCAGAAGTACTTCCACGTGTGCTTTGTCACTGGCATGCGCCTGCGAACCGCTATTGTGGGGGCCGTTTACCGGAAGGTACACACAAACACACACAGTAATAATATCATTTAGCAGACGCTTTTATCCAAAGTGATGTATAGATGGGGAATCAAACTTGATCTGCAGTCAAATGCTCTACCCCTGAGCAATACCCAATCCTACACACATGCGTGCACACACACACACCTGGGTCAATGACATGACATGCATATTTTGGTGTCCGAGTGCATTATTTCAAAAATAAATTATGTAATCAATTCATGACATGTATCAATTTACTCTTTAAAACCTAATTAGTTGCAATACATTTCAGTACATTCAAATGATAAATATAATTTTATGCTTTGGCATCTCAAACCTCCAGAATGTCAGGTGGCGCAACTGTCCATGCAAATAAGGGGACTAAGAAAACTATAAAAAAAATATGTTTTAATGATAACAAATCCAAAATAAAATACTTAGGCATGATTTTATGTTTGAAACCTTTTTAATTAACCACATTTTTTAAACACCAATAGTTTTTAAACCATTGAGAAAATTGAAGAACTTTTGGCCGGTCATTTGTATGTTCTCAAATGTCAGAGTGGCACAACCGTAAACATGGGACTTTTATTGTGAAGTAAACAGGTTAAACAGTAAACAGGATATTGCATCATCTAGAGGACCTCAAATGACCCGAGTTATTGAGTTTGTAGAGCTCTCTCAAATATTGATAAAAACAGCTACTTTCACCTAATAGGTAGGCTGGTACACTTTCCATGTCAGGAGGTACAACCAATTTAAGGAAAACATTTGTTACTATAAAACTCTTTCTTCTATTTAAAAGTGATGTGTATTAATTTGCTAGCAATGGTGAAAGCTAAAACAGGCGTCCAGGTAGAAGCCTGTTTAATTTGAAATTAGTTGCAAAAGTCAGGTGGTGCAACCAGCGTCAGGTGGCAAAAGTGCAGCTTTGTTTACTGTATATTGGTACACATTCAATTTCAAGTGTTTTATTTGTCAGGTACACAGAACAACACAAGGATAGACTGGGCACTGAAATTCTTCAGACAAGACGAGTCTTATTGCCATATGGACAATTCCATGCAAAGGTCACCCTTACCATAGATAGACCACAAATATAACTGTTGTTAAAATGTTCACTAAGGTCTATATTTTGCATGGAACCAGTCTGATCGAAATGTATAGACAACTCTTTTACATACTATACAAGTTGTGCAATCATGCAAAAAAAAACATTTTTAAATGGCCGTTTTGTACCGTTTCAAGAATTGGGTAAATGGACTCTAGATTTCAATAAAATGTTACATTTTCCTGATTGACAAGGGAATGATAGAGCATTGTGTATGCTCAGCTTGAGTTAAAAGCACAACTCCTTAAATGCATTAAGCCTTTGAGTCAGTGAGTTCCATGGCCAAGTCACGTCCGTAACGTTTTGTAGAATAAGTTTATGCCATTCAAACAGTGCCGATGCTACAACATTCAAAGTTTCTGTGCAAAGCTTATTTATACCAATGGTTAGTGTAATTAACAAATCTTGCCCCTTTGTTGCTTTTAAAAACTCTAATGATGTGTTAAATGGACGTGACATTACAGACGCTACACAATTTAAATTTTCACAGTACACTGTTAACAACACAATGTAAATGTTCTCAAATTAATAGCTGGCAATCGTGTTTTTCGGTATGTTATAACCCCTTTCACCGACGTGTTTCAGTAAAGCGGACATTAGTAATCTCTGAGCCAGAGCCTCTTAGTTCACGGCACACCCAGCTAACTCATGCAGACTGGGACTGCCTTTGTAAGCACACAAAATGGGATATTAGCTCTCTACCAGTGTACCAGTTAAAAACTGTTTAGAAATTAGTAGTCAAACATGACTACATTGTTGTTAAATCACAATTGCAAAAAATAGTATGTAGTTATTACATAGTATTGAATTCCATTTGCCATGAATTTATTATTAAAAAAAATCTAGGAATACTTTTTATGATGCTTATTTAAAATGAATTTTATGATTAAACTGAAGCTGATGTTTATTTTACAGTTAATCAAACTAAAACATGAATTTGTTGTTCAATCCATTACAATGTAATCTATTGCATCTATTGTATAGTGATGTATCCTGTTTTTGATCAATTTACTATTTTTACTTTAAAGGGGCGATTGACTGGGTTTTTGGGGTATTTCACACTGTTCCTTAAGGTCTCCGAATAGGGTATGTAACATTGGTCGGGTTGAAAATGGCCCGGGTGCTGTTCTATGCCCCCTGATAGATCCTCTGAAATGTTCCCGGGAAAAAACACCTTTTCTCCTTTTATGGTATGCTCATTAATATTTAGATAAGCTGCACGCTGATTGGTTGGTTTTCAACGAGTGAAACTGGGGAGCAAAAACGCAACACGGCCAACAGCAGCACTCGCTGAAACACCGAAGTTGGAGACTTGAAATAAAAACGCGCAAATAAATCTATTGTGTCTACACAACACTGTTTTCAACAGATTGACTACATATCATTTGAAATGATAACATTACTTGTTTTCACTTCTGTTGTTGAAGCAAACTGGATTGACTTAGGTGGGTAGAACGTTAGGCTACAGCTTAGCAACCAAAACCATATCGTGATTCTACTCGGCTTCAGTTAGCTAGCTAGCTCTAGATATCTTGCTGAAAAATAACATGACAAAGATCTGGACAAACATGCATCGTGAATTGTAGATTTACATTACACAGGTTATTTATTTGAATGAAACACAGTCAGGAACATGAATCAATGTTAGCCCCATTGCCAATAAACTAGGCTAAATTATCACACATTCTACCTATGGTCTTGCGTTAGCAGCTAAACTTGTTTACATGCCTACAGTCTAGGTGTTACTAGTAACAGTTACTAGCAATGCTAACGTATCCTGTATCTAGCACCTGCCTTTCTCCAGTTCTTTCAAATAGATTATCTAGACAGGCGTTAGCAATAAGCCAGACTGCTGTTCGTTTACTTGCAATTTTTTCGGAAGCTTCCCTTCTAATGCCGACTACAGCTAGTCTAGCTAGAGTCATTTGATGTGTGTAGAAACGTATTTAGCATTCTACCTGGTATGCTATATACAGGAAACGTTAGCATTGCTAATAACTGTTAGCACAACATCATACTGTCCTTATAGCTTGTGGTTGTAATGAGCATACGGTCGGAACAGCACCTCTTTCCAGGTTCAGCTTCCTAGCAAATCCTGTTTGAAATTGTCCAAGGTTGTCAACTGTCTTGGGTGAAATGTTCAGAGCAAATGAATGATTGAGTGTTGAACTTCGCCGGGATCTTCTCATAGACAACAGCAGCCATGCCTGTTGAATGTTTGGCTCCTTGGGAAGACTGTGAGTGTTAGCCTTTCCTGTACCGCCTGGAACACAGCATTTACGACCGTGGTCCATTTTCAATATCCTTGTTATAATTCAAAATGTTCTTTTTTGTAATTCCTTATAAGTAGCCTACAAAGAGAAGCGCGCAGCTAAACTAGTATCGGAGATAGACGCTACCTCGGGCTGGTCTGGATGTACATTTTGGGGCGTGACAAAGATACAGGCCAGAGCCAAAAAGGGTGGTCCCCCGTCCATATCTTTGATATTCACTGTATGTTCATTTTACCCACCGAACTTTCGTTATTCAACTATGACAAGGTAAAATCGGTTTGGCAATCAATCGCCCCTTTAATAGAAACTGTTGACTTAAACACTTGTGTATTTGAAAAAAGAAAAAATATATTATTCAGCATATTTTCTGTCATTACTAATGTTGTCAGGTGGCACAACTGATAATCGTCAGGTGGTGCGACCATGTAAAATATTAAATTCAACCAATTAATAATAGGTCGAAGTGAACAAATGGTTAATATATATGATGTGAATAGCTATTGTACTAAATGCATTCATTTGTAGATTTGTAGAATATTTTTTTTGTCTTTATATGTGAAAATCGGATGCCGAAGAAACTAAATACCGGGCCACTAGAATTCAATGATCTTAAATTGTTATAAATACAAAACACCAACTCAAAATTATAATGTGTTAGGGACTGTAAACATTCTAATGGATACTTGTGAAAAGAATTCACTTTAAATAAATAGTCGGTAAATAAATATATATTAACAAATATTTGGTTGCGCCACCTGACATATTTTTGGTAGTGAAGTAAAAAATACAGGGAAAAAATGAATTTAACCACTTTGAAATGTTATTTAAATAACAAAAGTTGCTTAGACACACTGCGCCAGATGTAAAAATATAAATGTAAAAAAGTCAATTTTGAAAACACTTTATAAAAATGCTTTTTTAGAAACCTTTTGTCATTGACCCACCTACCAGTGTTGCAATCTATAGCCTGCATCGATTCATCTTTGCTAATTGTTCCTGAGCTTGTTTTCACTAGTATTCTTAAACTAGAGAGGGTACTATTTCTGGGGAAATAGTGGGGTGTGCTTGCGTCGGTTGCAGATGGGTTATGTATATCTGAGTCCACACATTCGTAGATATAGGCCTACATTTCAACTATATGGAAATAGATTATGAGGTCAAACGGATTAAATGAGCGAAAACAAGACAATTTCCCTCATCTGTCCATATGACAAATGCCTATGGCAAGCTAATTAGTGCTAGCGCTGCGCATGTTAGCCGTTTTCACAAACGATTGACAAAGTTTAGGCTGTGGCATTGAAGACAGCGACGCACCATACAAGCTTGAGTTTAAATACATTATTTAATGTGACATTACTTACTATACATGCAAGTCTTGAATTGCTTAAATGTATGATGCTGTTAGTACACCACGGCACAATACGATACTTGCTATTCAACAGTCTTACTAGCAAATCTATTCACGTTGTATCTATGTGCTGACGTGACGTAAGGCTAGCACTGAGTTCCCTTTGTGCACAAAAGGCCCTCAGAGAATGGCCGTTTATCAATCCACGTTTTTTTCCGTTCTTGCGAACTCGTTGGACGTCATCTTTCGTTGCCCAAGTACGGTTCCAATCCAAAGAACGCAAGTCACCAAGAACGCCATAAATACCCGGAAATGTTCCTGATCCGCCCCTTTTATCGAGGATGCATCGGATTGTGACTTGGCCAGCGAGAACGCTTCTGATTTCCCAGAAGTCCTTGCGGACTTGCAAGACCATTCTCGCTAGGACGCTTGCAAGAACGTTCTTGAAAAGAATGTACTTGCGTTCTCAGCGTTCTTAGGATTGAAAAAACGGGCAATGTCTAATTTAGAGAGAACTGCCACTCTCGGGAAACTTCCGGGTTCTGAACTGGTTGCAGTTCCACGCTAGTTCCATATGAGGGTGCTAACGTGCAAGTGCAGAATGAATGGAGGTCGATGGAGCTATACCCCCCAAAATCCACTTCTCTGGATAAATGTTTTTGTTAAGTAATTAGAATTCTGAATTCGAAAGGGGAGGCAAAGAAAATACACACTGCTGGCTGGTAGATATTTTTTAATTTGCCTTTCTGTTCTAAAAAGCCTTTGAAAATGTCATTGACGTCATACACATGGTACAACAAGAGCTACTGCTTTACGGCAAGCTCTGGTCACTTACTTTTTTCTCTCAAGGCATCGACAACACAGCTGACAGGTTAGGCTCTCCCTGTCAATACACATGCTAGAAAGAGTTTTGGCTTGCTAATGTTGTCGCTAATGTTGTTAATTCTCTGACATTCTGATTCCGCTTCGGATGTCATCAAGCGGGAGCTCTGGTCGTAGTCAGTCCTTCACTAACCAATCAGCATTCATTAGCAGAACGCTAGCGTGCTATGGGCGACAACGATTCACCCTGTAAGAAATCAAAAGGACATAAGTACTCGTATTATTATTGTACATTTTATTTAATTCTAATTCCACTTAGTACTGCTAGTTTATGTATCCTGTGTACCCTTAGTATAGATAGTCCACATATTCAAATTTTAGGTTCCTATATGTTTCATTGTATGCACCTTCCTGCCAAAGTAAATTCCTTGTCTGTGCAAACTTTCATGGCGAATAAATCCCCATTCTGATTCTGTTCATTCAACTTTCGACATATAATCCAGGGCAGCAATATATAAGGGCAGCAATAGCTATCGAATCAACAGACGTGCAATTTCGCTAGCTGGGGAAGAATACAAACAACGAAAATCACCAGTTAACTTAATTTAAAGTTGCAAGAACTATAGACTAATACAACAACAGGCTTAAATGAACTGACAACATAAGTTATACGACTTAAAGTTCTCAAGGACGCACATGCGCCATCTCAACTGCGCAGTGAAGCGCGTCTATGCTATTTTCCGACATGCGCTTAAACAATCACGGCTGATAGACGGCCAAAAGTTTTGAACAGCTCTAATTCTGATACCGTGGCGGCAGAAATGTAACCGTGGCAGGCCCGCCACGGAAAAATCAACATAGGGGAAACACTGAACTGACGTCAGTCCTGTGGCTTTGTTGAAAAGCTAGCGTTGTACAGCCACATTTGAGATTTGCATAGGAAAGAGGTGTTAATGGACTTTGAGGTTCACTGTATGATCATTTTACCCACCAAACAGTCGTTACAGTCGTGACGGTCGTGACGAGGTAAAATGGGTTTTGCAATCAATCACCCCTTTAAAAAAAAAAACATTTTCACTAAGCAATCCGATCCACTTTTCCATGTTGATAAGAGTATTAAAATGAGAAAATAATGGGACAAAAAGAAATCAATGGACATTTAGAATAGATAAACATGTGCGATTAATTGCGATTGACATTAATGTGATAAATCGCGATTAAATATTTTAATTGTTTGACAGCACTAGAATATGTATGAGACAGAACAATGGTTGTGCTTGCGGAAGGCTTGAGCACACCATATTATGGCGTATCCAGAACAACAGGTCAGAAGGCCTACAACGACCATCTTTGAGTTTGAGTAGCTACACTATTTATCATCACAGTACCACACAAGCTCTTCCAAAACCCATCTCTGACCATTAATTCACCAGGCCCTGGTGATCAGTAATGCGGCTCGGCGCACCTCCACGGTGGGTGAGATCGTCAACCTGATGTCTGTGGACGCCCAGCGCTTCATGGACCTCATCACTTACATCAACATGATATGGTCGGCCCCACTGCAGGTCATCCTTGCCCTCTACTTCCTCTGGCAGGTGCCGCACTCTCAACAATGCCATAGTACCATAGCCTTAGCCCTAGCTAGCACGTTAGTGCACTAGTCTCCATTAGAATGCTCTTTGATCTGTTTGTCAGTTTGTTATAAATATCATCTCAATGTATTCAGAGCTTCAGGTTTGCCAGAAAGTCTTGCTTAACTTGATACATGTTTACGATTTTTTTTGCCTTTCTTATTCTGTATTTCATTGACCCCTCAGTATTATTTTTGTCTTGACTTGTCTCTGCTGTAGAACCTAGGTCCTTCTGTTCTAGCTGGAGTAGCAGTGATGGTTCTGATGGTACCCATCAATGCTGTTATCGCCATGAAGACTAAAACGTACCAGGTCAGACCCTTCTCTGCCTGACCACCTTACCCTGCCATTACCCCTTTTTATTTTCCCACACTCTCAGAGCTAAGCCAAAAGGATGTGTATCTATTTGTTGTTGCAAGCCATTTTTCCTAATGGTTCATGTCTTCACCCTGTGTCTTTTAACCAAATTGCTTTCTCGATATTTAAATCAACTTTAATTACATTCTACACAAAACGATGAACACATGGTGCAGATGTAATTGCCACTAGTGTTCTCTTATTACTCTATTAAGTGTAGGCTATTTAATAGTCTGCTTTGCATTCAAAATCATACTCGAGTGTAATCGTCCACCAGCAGTGGTCTTCAACCCTGGTCCTCAGAGCCCACTGTCCTCAATGTTTTAGATGTTTCCCTGCTCCAACAGACCTGATTCTGACCACTGCTCTTCAACATAGCCTACTTCAGCATATTTCTTTAGATTACTCTGAAGCATACTCCAGTGTGCCAACCTGTGTTTCTCTGGTAACGGGGAGCAGGTAGCCCAGATGAAGAGCAAAGACGACCGAATCAAGCTGATGAACGAAGTGCTGAATGGGATCAAGGTATTGAAGCTGTATGCCTGGGAACTGGCCTTCAAGGACAAGGTGTCGGCCATCCGGGAGAGCGAGCTGCGCGTCCTCAGAAAGACGGCCTACCTGGGCGCCGTGTCCACCTTCACCTGGGTCTGCGCACCATTTCTGGTGAATGAGGGTTCACACACGCATACACACACTACTCACATGGATTTGCTCACGCACTACTAACACACAAACACCACATGTGCACACTCTCACACCCCCAAAATACTGACAATGTTGACAGCATTTTCCTAATCCCATCCATACCTGTAGGTGGCTCTCTCTACCTTCACCGTGTACGTGCTGATTGACGAGAAGAATGTGCTGGACGCCCAGAAGGCCTTTGTGTCTCTGGCACTCTTCAACATCCTGCGCTTCCCCCTCAACATGCTGCCCATGGT
This sequence comes from Hypomesus transpacificus, assembly GCF_021917145.1. NCBI lineage: Eukaryota > Metazoa > Chordata > Actinopteri > Osmeriformes > Osmeridae > Hypomesus > Hypomesus transpacificus. The sequence continues at coordinate 1,427,869 of NW_025814031.1, read as the reverse complement.
CATCAGCAGCATGGTGCAGGTACGTGTGCCGAGGACCCCCCTCCACATCTGTCAATCCATAACCCTTCCCCCCCACACACACACACCAATCAGTCTCCATGTCAATCAAGCAATCATCCAGGTGTCTTGATTCTTTAATATAGATCTTTTCTTCTAATGTAAACTAACCTTGGGGCGAGTTGAAACTTGCTTCTACACTGCTTTTATGGGCAGGATATCTTTTTTCACTAACCTTTTATTTCTAACTGTCCCATGTCCGGTCCCCCAATACACACACATTAAACATTTTACAGTGCCTCAGTTAAGATCTTTGAGCATCACCCTTTGGCAATTGAAACCTTATTATAAATGTCACAAAATAAATCAAACTAAAATAAATAAATAACATAAAATAACACAATACTAAATCAATATGATACCTTTACTGGTAGTGAATGGTCTTTATCAGGTCTATGGCGACAGTCCCTTATGGAATCCAGATTGACGGATTGATCAGTTTGTTGTAGAGGCCTCGGTGAGCTGTGCTGCTGAGTGAGTGTGACTATTTGTAATACAAATATAACTTGATGATAAGTCATCTTTTAACAGGGGTAATATCAACTACATTGTCTTCAATTTAATAATTTAACAGTTCAGTAACAGCCTATTGTACTGATCGGATTCACACCTATCTCTATGGTCTACTTGAAATGGCTCCTATTATCAAGCAATAGCTGATGCATGCCCACAAACTATAGCTCAAATTTACTAACTACGACATGCAACCGAAAGTAAAAAATCTGGCGAGTCTTGAAGAAAATTCCTGAAATGCAATTTCCTTCCTTCGAAGGACACACTGAGTATTTTCTGTTATGTATCAGCTCATTTGAGCAGAGTTGCGTGCTTAGACACGAGAAAATAATTGGTTTCTAATTGTAAGTGCAATGACGTCGTTGGGTCTGTATTCTTTCATTAATTCCCATGCATTTTATCTGCAGCACATACGTGAGTCGTGTGAAATGGCCTTCAACCTATATTACTGTAACATAACACACTCACATTAATGACAATGAATTCCACTGTCAAAACAAAGTTGAATAAATGCACTTTGCGGCCTAACACACACTAGGATCAACAGGGGCGGAATGTCGCGCGGCATTGGCTGTCGCCACTATATTAGGCCGTAAGGTGAACCCTGTTATCGTTTCAACCTGCTCCACAGTCTAGCATCTACACAATCTTTAGCTCATAAAAAAGAACAAGTCGTGCTAACCTACCCAAAAAAAGTTTGTCGCTGAAATTCCAGTCGATTGTCGATACGTCTATGTTTTATGTAGAACTAGTTTCTTCAGAGCGTAATAGGATTTTGGTGGCACGGTCAACACGTGATCGGTACACACCAATATGGTAGCTGCTTTTTGTCAACATGGATGGATATGGTTGGCAAATAGAGGATGGGATCTTGCACGTCACCTGGATGACCAGAAATTCGGCCCGTGACAGTGTTTTGCATGTGATACACTGCGGCTGCGAAAGTGCCTGTGAGACAGGCAGATGTTCCTGTTTTTCTGCAGGACTGTGTTGCACAGTCTTATGTCGTTGTTTTAAGTGTAGGCTATGCTTAGCGCCATCTCAGAAGGGACTAACCTTCCAGCCAGTTAGATGAAATATTAAGATTGAAACTGTCTTTGACTCACTTATACCGGTAGAAATCTGTAGTAATAATATTCTAAAGAATAAAAACTGTCCTTAATTTTGCACTGACTGTGTTCTACACACCTTCTACATCACCTTTATTGTAAACCCTTTGCTATTGTACAGGTCTGCTCACATACAAGTAATTATCCCACCAGGCTGGTTAGGTTACTGGTAGGAGAACATGTGCTGAAATCTGTTTTGGAATGAAACGCTCAGTCTTGCTCAATCCCAAATCTAGATCCAGTCCTTTGCAGGAGAGACAAGTTTATGTGATAGTCTAAATTTCCTACTGTTGCCTGCTTAGCTTTGGACCAATCCTTTCAGATGGTTCAGAGTACCAAGGATGCAGGTCTTTGGGACTGAATCAGGAGTTGATTTAGTGCAGGGCATATGCCAGTTTAGCTACTATGCATTTTAAAGGATCACAGCGTTTAACGTAGATTACAGATGGGTCACACCCTCTATCACGCACACATGTTGTCCCCCTCGACTTATGTCGTTGTTGTAATTGTGCCAACACAAAATAAACTGAGGAACTGGAAGATAATGGTCCTGACACTGACAGTGAGGACTGAGTGTCCTTAATCTGTTATTCATTATTCTGTTTTGTACAGTTTTATATGTAATATTTCTTATTTTTCATAAAGATTGTTTCAATGGTGGATCAGTAATGTTTTCAAGGCCGTAATCATATTACATGTTGGGGGGGGACATCCTAAATCTGGTCAAAATCTCCCCCCCCCCTCCAATATATTGATATACAAATATAAATGTGCTACTCTACGACAGGCAATCACGCACGCTGTCCGAAGTTATCATTGTTTTATTTGTGTAAGAATGAATGAATGAATTGAATTTACAACAACGACATAAGTCTGTGCATTGTGCAAGACAGTCCTGCAGAAAAACAGGAACATCTGCCTGTCTCACAGGCATTTATGCAGCCGCAGTGTATCACATGCAAAACACTGTCAGGGGCCGAATTTCTGGGTCGTTCAAGGTCCCATCCTCTATTTGCCAACCATATCCATCCATGAGGAGCGAGGGCAAGATGGCGTCGCGGTAACATCACTCTGTTATCACTCTGCAATGAAGTAGCAAATCTCGATTTGTTGAACAGTTAACACGAATTGAGGGCTTTCAAATGCTATCCTAATACATTACAACTCGGAGACTTCTTGAAGAAGTTTTTCTACGCGTTTCCTTACTTTTCCGGCTTTTTAAAAACCGGCTAAAGTTAGTAGCTATCTAACGCAAACCACTCTTCGATAATCTAAGTGTTAACGCTAGCTAACTTTACAAATGGCACAGACTGTTACCTCTTTTATTCGGCCAGTTGTACTCCGTTGACCCAGAAAAATGGACAAAGAGGTAGAGATATTATTAGCACAATGCACTCATATGCCAAGAAGGCTCTGCAGGTCAAGGAAGGCGAGATGGAGGTGACTTTGGCGGAGCAGGTGGGCTCGGACTCGGGCATCCGTTGCCAAATGCGCCGAAGCCGCGAGCCGCCAAGAGAAGTAATACACTTGAGGACAATGAAGGTCAGTCTGTGCCCAATTCTGTTCGACTAACAGTAATGGAGAGGGTTGAAAAGATGCAAGAAGAGTCACTGAGGAGCATACCTGTCAATGCTGTTAGTGTGCAAGATGTTCAGGTAGTGGGGGTGATTAGTGCCAGGTAATGTTAGCTAACACAGCTAGCAACAGTCGCTACGCCCAACAAAGAAGACAATCACTGCCACCGCTACAATGCTTAAACAGATTTGTCTTTAAATGTTTTCCTCAAAGGACATCAACATATTTATACAGAAGTTGCATGCATGCCTGTAGTCTTTTGCTAGGGCTTTGTTTTTTCAATTGCAGAGTTTATAACAACTTTCTAACTGTTTGAAGTGTTGAAGTGTTTAGAGAGAATCTTGTTTATTCTTCCAGTTTTCAGGTTATACCTGATATTGTTCTGTCTTTGTCTTTAATGTCTATTAATGCCAGGGGTCTTAAACATTTTGAGAAACGCAAGGCTCTGTTTTTGTTTGCAAAGAAAAAGAAGACAGATTTATGCTTTTTTCAAGAATGTCACTCAACAGCAAATTACTGTAATTTTTGGAGGTCACAGTGGGGAGACAACATCTGCTTAGCACATGGATCAGAACACTCAGCTGGTGTGGGAATCTATAGGTAAAATTTAATGGGAATATTCAAAATACCGACTTATATTCATAAGGGCACTTTCTCATAATGGTATTTACCCAAATAATCATATAATAGTCATTGTTAACATATATGGACACAACTCCTCTGTGGAGTATAACATGTTTCTTGATACCATAGAGGATAAAATATCATACTGGTTGAACAAATACCCTTATGCCTCTTTAGTTGTGGAAGGAGATTTTAATATAGAGATGAATAATATGTTAGACAAATGGCCACCACGGAGGTCAGGGTCTCGTAACTCTGTGTTAAGTTGTCTCATGGATAAATTTGACCTGGTTGATGTTTGGAGGGAACAGTTTCCAAATGACAGACAATATACCTGGTCCAATAAGGACTGTTCAAGACAATCCAGAATTGACTACTGGTTAGTTTCCAGATGTTTAATGAGGAACAACATTTCAGTCAATATCAGTAACACTCCATTGACCTATCACAAAGCGATTTACCTCTCAATAACTCTGTCCTCGGATCAATCCTCTGGCCCAAAAGCCTCATTTTGGAAACGTAATAGTTCCCTCTCTGAACATGATCAGGTCAAACAAAGAGTCAAAGAATTGATTGCAAACTTTTGGATTAAAGCAGACTCTCAGAAAGCTTGTGGGACAAATTGGGAACTTCTAAAATATGAGTTGGGGAAGTTTCTTAGGAGGTTTGGTGGAGATTTGGCCAAGAACAGACGGGCAGTTGAAGACGAGTTAGACAAGAGTCTATCTAATGAGGAAAGATGCGAATATACAAAATAATTTAGATGACTTTTACAAATCAAAAGCTAAAGGAGCATATATAAGGTCAAGAAAACAATTGATAGAACAGGGTGAACAAAACTAAGCCTACTTCTTTAGACTTGAAAAGAGTAAAAATGCACTGGCTACTGTAGATCAAATTAAAGTGGAGGGAAAACGTATTGAAGATCAAAGAGAGTTAATCGTCCACTGCTATTAATTCTATAACAATCTCTACTACTGCGAGGTAACAATTAAATCATTTATGGACTCGGTCAACCATTTTAGAACTATATCCCCAGAAGATAGAGACTACTGTGATGATAGCATTACCCAAGAAGAGGTGTTGAAGGCGATAAAAAATCTCAAAAACAACAAGAGCCCAGGGTGTGATGGTATAACTGCTGAATTGTATAAAATGTTTAATGATTTACTAACTTTTCTCAGAGAGCTTACAGAAAGAAGCTCTTCCAACAACTATGACGCAGGGTGTCATCACATTGATTCCAAAACCAGACAAGGACAAAAACTGTCTAGAGAATTGGCGCCCTATTTCTCTCCTAAATAACGATTACATAATCTTTGCACTAGTTTTCTCTAATAGACTTAAAGAAGTGTTAGACTCTATTATAGATGAATCACAGTCTTGGTTCATGAAGAAACGACATATTGAGAATAATATTAGATTAGTGCTAGATTTATTGGATTATAAGGATCTTATCACTGACAACAGCTTCTGTTCCTTGATTTTTATAAGGCGTTTGACTTGCTTGAACATGGTTTTATCCTGCAAGCGCTGAAACGTTTGGATTTGGAGATGGTTTTTGCAGAACTGTCAGGACCCTGTATGAAAATGGTAGTAGTCAAGTAAAATTGAAATTTGGTGCTTCCCCTAGATTGAGTGTCACGTGGAATTAAACAAGGGTGCCCAATCTCCCCGTACTTGTTTTTGATCGCCTCCCAAATCTTAGCTCTACATGTCTCTAACAGTGCCTTGGAAGGAATAACATTGGCTGAACGAAGTATCATCCTTAGTCAACTGGCTGATGACACAACTATCTTCCTGAGAAATGCCTCCCACATTCCCCCTGCGATAGAGTTGATCAGAGGATTTTCACAAGCTTCAGGTCTCAAATTAAACTTAAGAAAATGTGAATTTATGGCAGTTAAAGAATGTGATGTGCCAAGTATATGTGATATCCCTGTGAGGGATCAGGTTACATACTTATAATAATAACTAAAGACCACAATACAAGAAGTCCATAAAATTTTTGCCCAATCATTGAAAAAACAAAGAAGAAATTAAACTCTTGGCTACAAAGAGACTTATCCTTGAGAGGTGTTACTGACAAAAGGGGAGGGAATTTCCAGACTTGCTTATTTGGTGGCCTCTTTGGATGTTGATTGTGGGGTATCGAAAATAATTGACAATCAAACTGTCCAATTTTCATAAACGCATGCTTTTCGCTTGGTCTCTCTTATTTAAACATAGCTTCTCACCCCATCGATATTACATTTGGCATAATAAGGACATTCTCTTCAAAAACAAATATTAATTTTTTGAAAACTGGTACAGGAATAATATTTTATAAAATGTTCTTGTTGGCTAACTCTGACACAAATGGCAGACTGTACAGTTATTCAGATTTTTGGCAGAAATTTCAAATTCCTGTTTCGATCAAGGAGTATGCAATTGTCTTTGATGCAATTCCTTCTGGAATCAGAATACTGCTGGGAGGCATTCATTTCCCATGGCCACTGACTCACAATATGGATTTATCTGATATTGCTGTCGGGAATTTATGCTTTTCTGCCGCGTGCCGTACAAAAAATAAAACAATTAAGACTTTATACCAAATATATTGTTACTATTCTTAATATAATCCCATATTGGAACAGTTTAATAGAGAATGTCCCTTGGAAAAACGTTTGGTCTTTGCCTTTCAAATATATGCTTACTAATAAAGTGAGAGAACTTAAGTTTAAATGAATTCACAGATTCTACCAGATATTGAATCTGAATGCTCTTTATGTAAAAGGTCAGATGAAGATATATCCCATTTATTTAGGAAATGTTCCTACACAGAAAAATTCTGGTCAGATGTCCTTGAATTTATCCAAACCTATTTTGTTATGGATTTCTCATTTTGTTTTAAGGATGTTTTCTTTGGTGTGGTCGAGCTTAAGACAAGTATAGAAAATATGTAATTATTAATCTTTTATTCCTACTCGCTACATCCATAAGTGTAAATTCAGGGGCTCTAAACCTTTCTTTACTGTGTTTGAGAGTGAAGTCAATAAATATGTGGACTCCATAAGATATTCACAGAACTGTAAAGCTTAAAGGCAGATATATTTAACACTTGTGACATCACGTGACTATTATTCTTATTCTAAGTGATGCTATGATTTGGACTTGCAGACTGCTGGACTTGCAGACTCCCTGGGATATGATTTGTTTATGCTTTTTTTGTAGTTGTGTGTGTGTGTGTATATGTACTCGTATGTGTTGTTTGTAACTTCAAATGCTTTCAATAAATTAATAAAAAAAAAAAAATACATCCATCCATGTTGACAAAAAGCACCTACCTTATTGGTGTAGACCGATCACGCACCCATCGACAGTTCAGCGACAAACTTTCTTTTGGTAGGTTAGCACGACTCGTTCTTTTTTATGAGCTAAAGATTTTGTAGATGCCTGACTGCGGAGCGGGAATCATTTTCTAAAAGACTTTTCGTGGTTCACCTTGTGGCCTATATGTAAAGCTAGCTAGTAGCAACTTTAGCTAGCTAGCTAGCAACATACATTTTAGTCACAAAATAACCATTGGCATTGCAACTAACAAACACACAAAACATTTCAAATGCTACGGACTTACATTTCTGAGAACGCCTCGTTTGGAGATGTCTGTCCAATTTGTTTATTTTTAAGCTCTCATTACTGAGCACGTCCCCACATAAAACCCACTGAGGCCTCTCCTCTGCATTTCAAATGGCTTTGGTGAAGCCAACATTTATAAACTCTTCCTTAGTTGTATTTTCGTTTCAACATCTTGCATGCCAAGGGAATCACAGAAGTCACGCTCAATGTTACCTCAGCCCAGACTCCACGAAAGAGCAGGTAAACTCAGGACCAGGATCGTGAGAAGAAAGGGGGGGGTAAACCGCCTCGCATGCAGCATCTGTGCCGACTAGACTAGTGTAGCAAAAATAACGCAAATCTTCTATTTCAATCAAGAAAATGATTTCATATCATAGAATTGTTATTTTTTCTTTGCCATTTGGAAACCCAATACAAACGTGTATGCGACCCATTTTGGGTCGGGACCCTAACTTTGGGAAACCGTGCTCTAACCAGGTGGAACATATGCCGTATTTAAATGTACAGTCTTGGCCAGTGTTGTTGAGCTATATACAGTATGTTCCCATTTTTATATATGCCTATATTATTATATTAGGCTTATAGGCATAATGTATTATATATTATTAGATTAGGCATGATATAAATGTTTTACATGTGAGCTAATTTGATATTTATTATTTGTATTTATGTGTTTAACCTTTCGTTCTGGTAAAAAAAAAACAACCTCTTCTTATCAATGATGGCTTGAAATATACACTGCCTGGCAAAAAAAGTCACCATCTGGATTGAACTAAGCAAATAGGTAAGAGCCTCCCATTTGATAATTACAGCATGGGTGATTATGTTTAAGCTGGCAACAAGTTATTTAACCGGAACTGATTCAGTGAGTAGCTTCTCATTTCTTAAACAACCGTGTCAAAGGACACATCCTGTGGTCATGGAAAATATGTTAATCTCTTTCAGAAGGGTCAAATTATTGGCATGCATCAAGCATATTATTGGCATGCATCAAGCAACAAATAAAACTGCCCAGATTGGACTCTGGAGCAATGGAAGAATTTACATTCCAGATCAGGGCTGCAACAACGAATTGATTAAAATCGATTATTAAAAGCTTTGGCAATTAATTTCATTATCGATTCGTTGTGTCGCGCGATTATTACGCCACTCAATAAATCGCGGAGATGTTTGAGTATAAAAGAAAAAAGTTTAGTTTAGCACGTAGCGGAGGTAGAGGAAAGACCATCCGAGAGACGTTGTTGAGTAACGTTGTTCTGAAACACATGGCGGCAGTGACGTGCGGTGATGTCAGTAAGAGGCTAGGCATTATGGAGTTATGAAAGCCAGATTACCAAATTTATTGTTAGGTTAATATGTCAAAACAGTAAACGCAGTAAACAGTACAAGCAATAGCCTACGGCCGCTGAATGTTAGCACAGCCACATAGCCAATCTTTTCTTCATACCAGTCTGTTTGAAACTATCGAAAACATGTTGTCCCATTTGCTGCAGTAGTCAATGTAAGTCTGGCGTAGACCTCCCTCTTGCTATTAACTCGATTTTGGGGAAATTCCTCAACTCTGTGATATCGGCAGACACCGCTGCTGTCATTTTGACTTGAATTTTGCGGGGATTACGCTTACAACGTAGCCAGTGTAATGACGTTAGCTGCGCAAATAGTCTCGATTTTAATTGGTCCATGTTTGATACGTAACGTAGATGATTACTGGCGTAACATATTTACGTGCAAAGGCACAGAAGAGTTGTGAAGAATACAGGATCAAAGTGTGCTTGTCGTCCACAATGAATGGACAGTAAAAGCACTGCTTATTCTAAAAAAGAATTGTGTTTGATTATGCGTAACTGCCACCTTTGTCATCGTAACGTCTAAATAATTGGAATTACAGACATATTGCATTTATAAATCACACGAATAATCAGTAAAAATACAAGTTTATTAAATAAAATGATTTAATAAAAAAAAAAAAAGTTTGAATTTTGGCAGGGTAAGTAAGTAAGACTTTATTTATATAGCACATTTCATACAGGAATTGCAGCTCAAGGTGCTTTACATAAAATCAACAAAAACAATAATACAAGTGATAAAAGTACTAAAACATATAACAAACCAGACTAGCCGCACTCTATCTGCGGTCTCTCGAATCCGTCTTGGATCCGAGCTGCCTCGTGCAGTTTCCACACATATAACAACCCAGACAAGCCGCACTCTATCCGCGGAACCGCACTCTATCTGCGGGCAGGGTAGGCAAGTGCCTACTTTGCCTACCCTGACTGCACATCATTGGCGAGGCAGAGAAATCAGTACGACCTAAGTCATCCAAGGTGTGGGAGCATTTCACACTAAAGACATTGAAAAAGTGTATTAATTGACCGAGGTGAAGTTAGTTTCATATTCAACATTTGTCTCACAATCGGAAGACCCTACTTTGCAGCATTGTGTTAGGGACCGGGTGAAAACTACCCATACCATTTTGAAAAATTTAGACTTTTATAATATTTTTAGGAATATAAAACCTCAAACAGACACCAGTATCTTAACAATGTCTGGTATACGTCCACAGCCTTTACTTTTTCAATTAAGTTTCAAATACAATTATTGCAATTCATTTTTTGGACTGTGAATTTGCACTGTTGTTTTTGAATAAAGGGTTGGAAATTAAGTTGTTGTTTTTTTTATAATAAAAAATAATCTGATTTATCAATTAATCGAAAAAGGAATCGACAGATTAATCGATTATTAAAATAATCGTTAGTTGCAGCCCTATTCCAGATTTACCCTGTTCTATAGTGTTGGGCGCACCAGGGTAAGAAGAGAGGCGGCTGAAGTGATGCGCACCCATCATGTCTTGTGCCTACCATACAAGCATGTGGGGGCAGTGCTATGATATGGGGTAGCTGCAGTTGGTCAGGTCTAGGTTCAACAACGTAATGCACCCAAAGAATGAGGTCAGCTGACTACCTGTATATACTGAATGACCAGGTTATTCCATCAATTGATTTTTTCTTCCCTGATGGCACGGGCATATTCCAAGATGACAATGCCAGGATTCATCAGGCTCAAATTGTGAAAGAGTTGTTCACAAAAAGCATGAGACATCATTTTCATGCATGGATTGGCCAGACCTTAGCCCCATTGAGAATCTTTTGCGAGAGTCTTCTTTTGAGAAGACTTTGTGGTCAGTGGTCCAACTCCCATCATCAATACAAGATCTTGGCGAAAAATTTATGTAGCTCTGGACAGAAAGAAATGTTGTGACATTGCAGAAGCTTATCAAATTAATGCCACAGCGAATGCGTGTCGTAATCAAAGCTAATGGTGGGCCAATAAAATATTAGTGTGGCTTTTTTGGGGGCCGGGCAGTGTATATGTGTGTGTCAAGATAGATAGATGTGTATATATGCATGTGTGTATATATGTATATATATATATATATATTTATTAAAGAAAAGACGCAAAAATCGATACGACATCAAGACATAACTCGTCTTGATTGTCGTATTGATTTTTGCATATTTTCTTTTCTCTCTGTCCGTCTCTTGGTTTGTCTCCTTTCTTTAATCCGCAGGCGAGCGTGTCCATGAAGCGTCTGCATGTGTTTCTCTCTCATGAAGAGCTGCAGGCGGACAGTGTGGAGCGCAGGACTACTGTAGGCTGTGAGTCTCTTACACACACATCACACTCACACATTATACACACACATCACACTCACACATTATACTCACACATCACACCCAGACTTCCCACATAGGTCAGTCCCTCTATGCCAGGGATGCACAATAAAAATTCAAACTGGTCAATTGATGTCCCCTTAAAGGTCCAAACCATTACCATTGCCTCGTCCATTATTTTTTTTATAGCGACACAAGTTATCCCTTACTTATCAGCGTGAGAAATACAAAGTGTAGCGTGTGAGATCTGACACGACTTTCCTGACCTTTGCGCACGCCATTATACAACTTCTCTTGCTTCAGTTTTTGCTTCTCTCGCTGTGTTGGGGGTCAGTTCACTGAGCAGTTAGGGAATTGGGCTATTAATCAGTTGTCGGTTCAATTCCCGGCAGTGCAAAATGACATTGTGTTCTTGGGCAAGGCACTTCACCCTACTTGCCTCAGGGGAATGTCCCTGTACTTGCTGTAAGTCACTCTGAATAAGAGCGTCTGGTAAATGTAAATGTCTCTCTCCTAACATGCATTGTAAGGCTTTGCTTTGATTGTCTGAGTTTCTTGAAGCATTTCAACATCAAATAATGAAAAAAGTAGTTGCCCCTTCACTCTGATTGGTCCTCTGGTCTGCAGCAAGTCTGATCTGATATTTCGAGAACCGGGCACTCTGCAAAGTTATTATTTTGTAGGTTTCCTTTTTATACTCCAACGGAGTGCAGTAGGCTACCGCAATTGAAGTAATGGAATTAACAAAGTTTCATATCATTGCGAATGTGTAAGCATAGTATGGAAAATAGGGAAATTCATTTTGAGTTATTTAGAAGCAAATTCGCTTTTAAGATACAACCGAAGGGGCTGGCTAGCTAACAGAATGACAATATAAAGTGAATATACTATCAGATATATAGATAAGTGAATTGTTACATAAATTAATGCAGGGATTAAAGTATTCCGGCACCGTGCCGGATGTCCGGCGTGCGGCCATGAGAAAAAATAATAATTGGGAACTTGCATGTGGTTTAATATTTTCGAGTCAATTGATTTCCTCTACCAATCATATGAGAGAAACACAGCTATACCTAACGTTACAAGCCTATCAGAAGCAGAGCAGGGCGGGTCCTGGCAACACAGTGTGAATGAGATCCATACGTCACGTTAGCGTTGTTTTTCAAATTCATGAAGCCTGGGAATGATGTCCTACCCATAGATAAATGATTCAAAAATTAAATTGTGCTGGGCGTGGATAGAAGAAGGTAGAGAAGGCGAGCCTTTTGGCAGTTGGTGCAAGAAACTGAGAGAGCCTGGGGTCTCATTTATAAAACTGTGCGTAGGATTCTTACTAAAAGTGTACGTACGCCCAAAAGCCTAAAATGGCGTATGGCCCCCAAAAAATTGATGTATAAAACCGCGCGTACGCACACCTGTAAGCAATGTTCCCTTTATAAATCACAGACTACCCACAAGTGTGCGTACGTGAATCAACATTTTACCCCGCCATGAACACTTCCCTTTTTAACCATAAATGGTCAATGCAAAGCACTCAATGAATGCTAATCCAGTATATTAATGGCCCTGGCATGCGATTGTTCTTACGTTACGTTCAATCATGGCGTCAGGAGGGAAAACGACGAAAAGGCGCAACTTCTCAGACTGACATCGACATACATAGGCGAGGTGGAGGAGCAAAAAATCACATTGGGCCCATTTGGTGGCCACAGATCACCAATAAATAATAAACAATTTGAGCTAAATTTGAAAACAAAAGCGTATCCGTAAACACACATTTCTTCATGCCAGTTTTGTTATGAGCAGTATTAAAGTTTGGACTGATAACAAGTACGTAGTGTAGCAATTGCACAGGAGCTTAATGGCTGTATTTCCAGTTGTTGACATGATAAAATTCACAGTATTAAAGAAATGTATTTAGTTATAGGCTACACAGTTTTTGCATCTAAAGGTAGGATATGTGATGTTATTCTCCTGCACTCCCGTAGTGGACAATCTAATTGTGAAACAGCACTGAATTTTGATGTAAAATTTTTGTTGGATTGTACAAGGTGTTTATGGAACAATTACAGTTCCTTGGAAAAGTATTGACCCCCCCATGGCGTTTTTCCAACGTTGTTGTCTTAAAACCTGGAATTAAAATGGATTTTAATTTGAATTTCATGTAATGGACATACTCAAAATAGTTCAAATTGGTGAAGTGAAATACAAAAATAACATGTTTCTAAAAATTCAAAAAATAAATAACGTAAAACTGGTGCGTGCATTTGTATTCATACCCTTTGCTATTAAGCCTCTAAATAAGATCTGGTGCAACCAATTACCTTCAGAAGTGAGAATTATTAGTTAAATTAAGTCCACCTGTGTGCAAACTAAGTGTCACATGATCTCAGTATATATACACCTGTTCTGAAAGGCCCCAGAGTCTCTAACACCACTAAGCAAGGGGTGCCACTAAGCAAGGGGCACCATGAAGACCAAGGAGCCCTCCAAACAGGTTAGGGACAAAGTTTTGTACAAGTTTAAGTACAGATCAGGGTTGGGTTATAAAAAAATATCCAAAACTTTGAACATCTCATGGAGCACCATTAAAGCCATTATTAAAAAATTTAAAGAATATGGCACCACAACAAACCTGGCAAGAGAGGGCCGCCCATCAAAAATCACGGACCAAGCAAGGAGGGCATTAATCAGAGAGGCAACAAAGAGACCAAAGTTAACCCTGAAGGAGCTGCAAAGCTCCACTGCGGAGATTGGAGTATTTGTCCATTGGACCACTTTAAGCCGTACACTCCACAGAGCTGGGCTTTACGGAAGAGTGCCCAGAAAAAGCCATTGCTTAAAGAAAAAAATAAGCAAACACGTTTGGAGTTTGCCAAAAGGCATGTGGGAGACTCCCCAAACATATGGAAGAAGGTATTCTGGTCAGATGAGACTAATATTGAACTTTTTGGACATCTAGGAAAAACGCTATGTCTGGCGCAAACCCAACACCGCTCATCACCCCGAGAACACCATCCCCACAGTGAAGCATGGTGGTGGCAGCATCATGCTGTGGGGATGTTTTTCATCGGCAGGGACTGGGAAACTGGTCAAAATTGAAGGAATTGTGGATGGCGCTAAATACAGGGTAATTCTTCAAGGAAACCTGTTTCAGTCTTTCAGAGATTTGAGACTGGGACAGAGGTTCACCTTCCAGCAAGACAATGACCCTAAGCATACTGTTAAAGCAACACTCGAGTGGTTTAAGGGGAAACATTTAAATGTCTTAAAATGGCCTAGTCACAGCCCAGACCTCAATCCAATTAAGAATCTGTGGAATGACTTAAAGATTGATTAAACACAAGCGGAACCGATCCAACTTGAAGGAGCTGGAGCAGGTTTGCCTTGAAGAATGGGCAAAAATCCCAGTCGCTAGATGTGCCAAGCTTATAGATACATACCCCAAGAGACTTACAGCTGTAATTGCTGCAAAAGGTGGCTCTACAAATGGTTTTTGTTTTATTTCTTGTTTGTTTCACAATAAAAAATATTTTGAATCTTCAAAGTGGTAGGCATGTTGTGTAAATTAAATGATACAAACCCCCCTCCCCAAAATTGTAATTCCAGGTTAAAAGGCAACAAAATAGGAAAAATGCTAAGGGGGGTCAATATTTTTGCAAGCCACTGTATCACTCAGTACAAGTGCAAATAACACTGCTGGATATAATCTTAATGATAATGATGAAATGGAGTGAAAATACGTGTGTGAGGAAAACAAAATATAACTATTACGAGTCATCGTTCTTTCAACGTGTACTTTCTGTCACCTGTTAATGCAGAGCGTCTTGTTTTCCTGAAAGGAAACTTATTTCATTTGAAAGGTTTGAGGTTATTGGTTAATTATGATGCAGGAGATGTGTGTGATTAGGCCTAAATGTTTTCATCATATTTGGCTACTGTTCTTATCGTAGCCTACTGTTCTAAACGAAAAAACTGCCTACTATCCATGTTTATTCAATAAATGTTTAATAACATTAATTTTAGTTAAAGGGGTCATTGATTGCAGAACCAAATGTAGCTTGTCACAGTTGAATAACGACAGTTCAATGGGTAAAATGGACATACAAAATCCATTGACACCTCTTTCATATGTAAATCTCACAATTATATTATATAATTAAAATATAGCTGTAAAACTTGGTTTTCAAAAATCAACCGTTTTTTGGCTCTGGTCTGTACCTTTGTTATGCCCCAAAATTTGCTGCGCGCTGCTCTGTGTACTTCCACAGAATTAAAAAGAAGAATGTTTTGAAAATGGACTATGTTGGTAAATGCAGTGTTCCAGGCTGTACAGGGAATGCTGACACTATTCAGAGTCTTCCTAAGGAACCAAACACTCGACTGTGATGTTTGTCTATGAGAAGATCCCTGTGCAGTTCGACCCTCATTACACATTTGCTCGAACCATTTCACCAAGGACAGTTTTGAATGAAAACCTTGGACAATTTAAAGAAGGATTTGCTAAGCCGCTGTTGCTGAAAAGAGGTACTGTTCCAACCGTATGCTCATCACAAACGCAAGCTGTAAGTATGATTTTGTCGCTAACAGTTAGCCTATTAGCAATGCTAAAGTCTCCTATATCTAGCATAGGTAGAATGCTAAAAACGTTTCCAAACACATCAACATACCAGAGAATGTCTAATATGGGGAGAACTCCCACTCTCTGGAAACTTCTGGGTTCTGAACTGGTTGCAGTTCCACTTTAGTTCCATATGAGGGTGCTAACGGTCTAGCTATACCCCTCAAAATCCACTTCTCAGGATATAATTTGTTTTCAAGTAATTTGAATTTTGAACTCGAAAGGGGAGGCAAAACAAATACACACTGCTGGGTGTTAGATTTATTTTAAGCCGCTTTTTTGTTTTAAAAAGCATTTTACAATGTCAATGACATCATACACATTTACGGCCACAGATACTGCATTACGGTAAGCTCTGGTCACTTCCTTTATTCTCTCGAGGCATCAACAACACAGCTGACAGGTTAGGCTCTACTTGTCAATACACATGCTAGAAAGAGTTTTTGGATTGCTAATGTTGTTGCTAATGTTGTTAATGCTCTGACATTCTGATTCCACTTCGGATGCCATCAAGCGGGATATCTGGTCGTAGTCAGTCCTTCACTAACCAATCAGCATTCATTAGCAGAATACTAACGTATTATGGGCAACAACGACTCACCCTGTAAGAAATGGAAAGGACTTAAGTACTCGTTCATTCAAATTTCGACCTATAATCCATGTTGACCATGCAAAAACTACAATCAAATCTGAGATCAGGTGAAAGAGACAAACTTTGCCGTTTAGCTCCATAGACTCCCATTCATTTTGCACTCGACCGCGATCACTCCCAGTGGAACTCTGGTGGAACTGCAACAAAATTTGGTACAATGGGCCTTAAAGTGGAACTGAATCGCGAATAGACAGTGATGTTATAATGGTATATACATTTAGTGACATAAAAAATCATACAACTTTATGCCATATTTTATAAATAATCGATATCTCTAGTGTGTAAATTATGTACTTAAGAACCGTGCGCCGCCATCTGGTACGCTGCTGCCACTGCCAAGGACAAGAGCAGGCTGCAACCTGCCCACCCCTCAGGACCTACACACCTCGAGGACCCTGAGGCGAGCGAGGAAGATTGTGGCCGACTCCTCCCACCTTGGTCACTCCCTGTTTTTCAGTCACTCCCCTCCGGCAGAAGGTTGCGGTCCGTCAGGAACAATACCAAACGCCACAAAAACGGTTTCTTCCCTTCCGCTGTTGGCCTCTTTAACAAGGCCAAGGGTTCACACTGACTTCATGACTCAATTTCCTTAAAACACTGCTTTTTGCAGTGCACTAAACAATCTTTTACCATTTGTATTTTTCTTAATGTTTGTCTTTTTTGCATTTTTATACTGTCAATTACTGCAACTTTTATTTTATTTTATTGTATAGTTTATTTGAATTCTAATTCCACTTAGTATTGCTAGTTATGCACCCTTAGTTGGTCCTCATATACATTTTTGATTGCTATATGTTTAATGTTTGCACCTTCCTGCCAAAGCAAATTCCTTGTCTGTGCAAACTTTCATGGCGAATTAAACCAATTCTAAATGACGTATACAGCTGACGTCATGAGAATGTTTGCGTTCAATTTCAACCCGCCAAACTGCATAAAAAATTGGGCCAGAATTGGCCCCCGTATACGCCACCACAGCTAACTTGCTAATGCATGCACAATGTGAGTTTAACGTGATGCTAGTTCGGGAGTTCGATAGTTAATGCGAGCTCAGGCAATTTTTTTTCCTTTATTTGAGCGCAAATTATTGAGCTTTGTGTAAAATAAAGATACTTGTTTTTCAAAACCTTGTCTAGGGAAGGTGATGTCTTTTTGTCTCTTCATTTTTCAGCCCCACCCTTACGTTTCTTAGCCTGGTTTTCCATGGTTATTCTTCTCCCGGTGCTCCCGATGGCCAATCCGCGGTGGTGGATTTTCAAATCATAATATTTTAAATTCTCGTGCTGTCAGGGGTGCTGCAGCACCCTCATCACCCCTAGTTCCCGCGGCCATGGGTATTTCCTCTCCAATGAAATCCAAAACTCAGCCAGTGTCTTGGCTGAGAACGCTGCCTTTAACGTTCGGTCGCTTGACAGTTCAACTAATGCGTCCTCCTGGTTGGATGTCAGATGCCGTACTTACAGTGAATGGAAAATCAAAACGCTGATGGCTTTTTTATTTGCATGGTTTAATTTAACTAATATTTTTAACTTGTTAAAATGTTTGCTAAAATATGCTATTTCTAATTGTTTTAAAATGTTCCTTGATTTCCGGAAATCATCTCGCGACCTCCCCTTCCCTGTCTTGCGACCACCAGGGGGGCTGTAGTTAGCTGTAGTGCTAACGTTACCCACCAAAGCGGTCCTGTTTGCTTCGTCAACAGAAGTGGAAACAACTAACGTAATCTCTAGTCAATCTGTTGAAAACAGTGTTGTGTAAAAACAATAGATGTATTTTTATGTTTTTATTTCAAGTCTTCACTTTCTTGTATCTGTGCTGTTGGCTGTGTTGCATCTTTGTGCCGCAGCTTTACTCGTTGTAAACCAACCAATCGGCGCCCATAAAAGGAGAAAACCTTGAGTTTTTTCCCGGGGCAATAGTACAGCACCCGGACCATTTTCAGCTCAACCAATAGGTGTGTTCGGCGGTCGGCGCCGGTGCGGCATGAAGTTGACGCCGCCGGCGCTGCATGAAGTCGAATACATCTAATAGTACATAACCTATTCACCTTATTCCGGAAGTCACGATGGGCGCGGCCATCCGCGTATTCTGATTTCCATTTTAGATACTTTCCGCTTTGGTACTAATTTAAGACTAATAGAGAAGCCCAGCATCAACTGTGCAGTTTGTGGCTGCCATAACAGCTGGAGAAAACTGAATCCGACCCTGTATTATCACCTTGCACTTTATTCTATTGTATTGTATTTTATTGTATTCAAATATACCGGCTGCTATGACAACTTAATTTCCCTTTGGGGATGAATAAAGTACTCTATCTATCTATCATTGTTTTGACAATGGAAAGAAGAGGTCCGAGTGTTGTGGGCTGACATTTACTTTGCACCGACCTTCAACCAAAGTTGAGAATCTGTGTCCGTGGCTGAACCCAGCTAACACAGTTAAGTTGCCCTTATGTTACCGCAACGTCATTCGATGACCAAACATTTGTCTATGGCGAAGTGGCGGCAACATGGGAAGTGAAAGACGCCAGTTGGTAACAGCGACATCACAAAATGACGTTGCCAGTCCGTAACTGCGACGTCATGGCAACATGATTTTGTGACGTTGCTAGTCCGTAACCGCGACCTCCTAGCAACGTACTTTTCTGACGTTGCCAGTCCGTAACCGTGACTTCCTAGCAATGTAAATTTGTGAAGTTGCCAGTCCGTAACCGCGACTTCCTAGCAACGTACTTTTGTGACGTTGCCAGTCTGTAAATGCAACATTAATTAGTAACCTACATTTCTCAATTCTACTGCTGATATTGGGGTGGTTCATATGCAGACCTCATTTGCCCAATATGCTACTTGTTCTTGTATAATAGGCTACATGGTAGCCAACTTTAGGAGGACTATGTTTGTGTGATGTGTAGCCTAACTCAAGCTAATCATAAACGAGGCAGCATTTCCATGTAACATTCAGTCATTTTATTTCAAACAAAGTGCCAAACAGTGAATTAAAATCTTCTGCTAATCACCGCTACAGGTCCTGTCTGTTGGCCCTGACAATGAAGCACAAAATAAGTTGGTGTCCTATCAACATAATTGCACGTGTGAAAGGGGCTATACAAGTCATAAAAAATCACATCTAAAATAATATACATCATCAAAAAAATATTATTTGATTCTAGTTTTTGTCACATTGCCATGTGAAAAGTTGAATATGGAAGCTGCAATCGCGATTCATTCACCTGGCTTGTTTTGAATGGGCTGCTGGGGCATGTTTGAGTGTCTTCGCTAGTATGAGGAACTCCACAGCCTTAGGCCGAATCCCAATACTCTCCCTTACCCCTTCCCTTTACCCCTTCCCCTAGTTTTGTGTGTTCCCGTGAGAGTTAGTGGTGTCCCAATACTCTTTTTGAGCTAGGGGTAGGGCTAAGGCGTAGGGGTATACACCCCTTCAAACCAAGTAAGATCGGGAGCTTACTTGAAACCTAGGGCTATGTGACAATGGCGGCCAGATCATCAAGAAAGTCTGATAAATGTAATCATTTTGGCTTAATTAATTATGACAGTCTTGTTTTGTGGTATACACAGTCCTGTACATATATATTTGCAACCATTTTCCTAATTGAAACGTTTCTAAAAATCGCTAGTTTGGTACGCTAATGCTACAGTGCTGATTTTTACAACAGTCCCGCATTTCTCTGACTAGCATGGCTACAGTTTTAAGTCAACTCCATTAGCAGCGAATTTCGTTTGATATCAGTGCATAACACTACTTGCTTTGGAGATATCGATGCGTGCTAGATGACTAACCCGTAACCAAGTGGCGTCCCATTTCTTAGGGATATGTAGCCCTTACCCCTCAGTTTCGAGGGCCAAGGGCTAGGGGTAAATTAAGGGCTAGGGGGAAGGGGAATGGGTAAGGGGGAGTATTGGGATTCGGCCTCAATTCTCTCCCAGTCTCGTCTTCCACTTCATCTTCAATTATAAGTCATGGACTTATTGACAGCACCAATTTGAGCGTTGAATGCTGCGTATAAGCCATAGTTCATGGCATCTCCAAACACCTACCACTCTCTTTCGGAACTCCAGCACATTATTAAAACAATATGGCACTAGCTAAATTAGCTAAGCAGAGCTAGCATTGGGAGGAGTATCGGCAAACTTTGCATGTGTTTGTAATGTAATGCTAACTATTCTAACTATAATAGGGGTAGGCTAATATAGAAGCATTTTGTAACTCAATTAATTAAAGGTGATTTTGAATTAGACGGCTCAAACATAAAATGTCCTTACTAAAGTTATATATAGGTGCCATTGCTGTGAATTCCATGACCGACCGTGACCGACCGTCTCAAAACGTGGTCAGCCACGCTAGCTACACAGTCTTCGAAAATGTATGGCTATAGCTATTTTGGAATACGTTTTTCTAACAGTTCTGAACAAATATTTTCACTGATTATTTTGTGGGTGATTTGTGAGACGGTGAACTTTGATATCATATATGCATTTTCACTATTTCAACATAACTGTCTGGAGGCTTTAACCTATTACCTCTAGCTAGCGAAATCCTAACAAACTATGTGAATCTGATAGCAAATAAACTGGCTAAGTAGCCTACATTTCGTACGTAATAGCATGCCCCATTCAATTTCTGCAAATACATTTATATATTTCAAACTATTTATGTAAAGAAACTCACCTTTGAAGTAGCTATTTCCAGGTGAAAAATGCGTGAAAGACGGTGGAACTTAGGATAACCCCTGCAAAATATATTTTAAAACCCCAGTTTCAGCAATGCGTTTGGGCATGTGCAGCGTTGTTGCTCAGGGGCAGACTGAGGGGAAGGTTTGCTAGGAAGAACTGTAATATTCTGTGATGACTTGTCTTTGGAAATGAAACTCTTAAGAGTCGCTTACCTTTTGGTCACATTTAACAATTTTGTTTTACAAAATTATTGGAGCACAAATTTGCATTGTTTGTCATACAGCTTTGGTATGCTATACAAAGAATGTTTGCTTATGTTACACATCACCAATTGATTGTTTTAGTAGGCTACATGTTTATAGTAAAGAATGAAAGACTAAATTATATTCTAGATTCAGTGAAGTATTTTATTTATTAAAGCTACGTTTCTGCATATGAGAAAATTGATGTGGGGCTGAGTTAGACATGAATTACATGCATTGTCTACATTTATACGTGCTGGGATGCAACATTCAATGTAGTGTGTGATTGAAATTCATGTAGACTAGGTTACATTACAAAAGTGTCAGAACTGAGAGCAGTCCAGTGTGATCTCTCCATCTCTGTATAAACCACTTATAATGCACTCGAGATCCGTTGTCCTACGACCAGAGTGACGTAACTGCAACGTAACCCATGGTACCAAAATTACATAGCCGACCATGGTACAACGTCGCGGCAAAGTTGTCCATGGTACCAACTGGCAACGTTCACGTTATAATGTTGCTACGACACGCGGCAACGTTGTTCACGGGACCAAAAATAAGGTTTCCAGCCGACCAAGGTACAACGTCGCGGCAATGTTGTTCACAAGACCAAAATAAGGTTTCCAGCCGACCAAGGTACAACGTTGCGGCAACGTTGTCCACAGCACCAACTGGAAACGTTCATTTTATAACTTTGCTACGACGTTGCGGCAACGTTGCCATAAGGTAACGTCGCGGGTTACCAAATGAGCACTAACTGGCAACGTTGCCGCAACGTCATGTGTTAGCTGGGAAGGCGCTGAATTAAAAAAAAAACACCAAAGTGACTTCCAAGAGAGAGCTTTACAAAGTGTATAGGTCACTGATAATAACAACAAGATATCCCCAAACATTTTACGGGTAGCCAAAACATTAAGCACATATTGTGAACAACCAAAATAAGTGCCAAAGGGAAGACACTTATGAGCATGTAGTTAAACAAGTTACAATAGTGTTCTCAATTTATGATTTAAGTAGATTCAAGATTATAACTAAATGTATAGGCATGGCTGTGAGGAAAACAACTGCTGCAGTGCATCTAAATGTAATGTAAAGCTGTTGAAACAACGCAGCAATAAAATTATTTAATAGATCCGTCTTTCTAATTGCCATTAGATAGGAGGGAAGATTACTAGTGCACACATTATAAATCATGTACGTTTTAACACGTTGCATAAAGCTTGTACCAAAGACCCTCGATGAAAAAGTTGTTTCTATTTATTATTACAGCACAATTTGTGTAAATTGTCACTCATACATTTGAAGTTTATGGCTAATAACAGACACCTGATGTAAAAACTAGAGCCTCAAGTAGATTAACAAGAAGCTAACGTTCTACTGCTAACAACGTTAGCTGGTCGTTTTTTCGGGGAATCTCAAATACATTTACTGACTGTAACATTAATCACACAACTACATTTTAGAGGACCTAAGCTTTCAAACATGGTATAGCAAATGCATGTGCCCTGTAGTGAAATCGTTAGAACATCTCATGTTTGTGGCTAATGTTACGCCTGCTTATCGCAGCACAGCAGAGCGCAGGGCAGCGATCTGACAGGCAAACGAATTATATAAACACTTAAAAGTCGTTTTCAAGCCATCCAGTGAAAGGGTGTATTGTTGACTTGTTGTAGCACACGAACATAGTACATCTGGCACAAATCCACCTAATTATTTAATATTTTAGCAGCAGGACTTCTCGGCAGTTCTCCATTGAATTGAATGATATCCCCGGTAAACCGGAAGTGCCAAAAAAAATCAAAAAGTGGGCGGGGTGGAATAAATTGAATTCTGAGACCTTAAGGAACAGTGTGAAATACCCCCAAAAAACAGTTAATCACCCCTTTAAGTCACCAAACATTCAAAAAAAGAAAAGAAAAATACTTTTCTTTGTATTGTTGCACTTTTATTGAAAGGTTTTGTACTTGGGGGTAGCCTACTTTATGGGATTATAAATCTACAATTCAAATATTTTGGATATTGATTGGATCTTGAGATAGGCCTATGGTAATTGTCAAAATAGTTTTTCCCACTTGTTGCCTATTTATTTTTACAGTAAAAATAAAATGTTATTTAAAATACACTGCTGTGGACGCTGTTGTTACTTCATTAATATGTTAACTGTGTTAATGGACTGAGGATGGGAGTAGGCTTCGGTTTCGGCCGAATTTAACCAGTGGATTTGGTATTTGGCCGATCCCCAAAAATCTGGATTTGGTGCATCCCTATTTAATTTAGCAAATATTTATGAGAGACATATCTAGGTCCGGATAGAACCTTTATTTGGTCTGTGTCTGGACTGAAGTCCGCCAATTGTGGACCCCTGCTCCATGCATTAGCAGGTGCTGCTTGATGTGTAAAGCCTTGATTAAATAAGTGTTCCGAATATTTCTTTTTCTCCTCCCGTCTCTTCTGTTCTTTTCCTTTTTTACCTCTCCCCTTCCCCCCCTTCAGCCTGTAACAGTGTTTCCATTGTGAATGGGGTGTTTAGCTGGTCCAGAAATGAAACTCCCACACTAAAAAGGTAGGTTGGTGTGCATGTATTTGTTTTGGTGCTTTGTCTGCGTTTTCTTCTCAGGACAGTTAATAGTGTCAAATCTGCTTCTATTGTACCGAAGAGGCACACAAAGTCTCACACACACACACATACCTTCTGAATAGTTTGTCTGTCCCCAGATTGAATGTGTGTATCCCCGAGGGGTCTCTGGTGGCTGTGGTTGGCCACGTGGGCTCAGGGAAGTCCTCGCTGCTCTCTGCCATGCTGGGAGAGATGGAGAAACTGGAGGGCACGGTATCTGTTAAGGTAACCAAACCGATGTGTATGCACACAAACATGCACACGCAAATTGTGTCCATGGTACAGTAGCTTCCACTGCACAGGGTACAGTAGCAGGAAATTTACACAAACTCTGTAGTTGGTTTGTGTAGTAAAGGGTATGTATAGTTAAGGGTGTTGTGTGTGGGATCTTTTTTGCACTTCTCAGGCCTCGCCACCAGAGTTGCCAAGTCCGCTCATAATACGCGACTTTAGGCTTATTTTTTCTTTCAGTTGCTTGAGAAAAAATCACTGGTTGCAGTGTTTTGGGATTGTTTTTCAAAATATGATCGCTTGTTAGATTTTCCTAACCTAACAAGCGACCATATTTCTATTGGTTGCTGAACAGCGAAGCAGTTTTCGTTTTATTATTAGGGTTTCTCCAGTAGGAATTTGTCAGAAATGTATCAAGCATTGCACAGCCAGTCGGTGAACAAGTTAAGAAAGCTTTATTGCTTGCGGCCGCAAGGAGACAAAAACATCACACGCCATCGTGCTACAAGTTTGTCTGCTAGCATGTTGTGCTAGCTAGCTATTTAAGCAACCACGCTCTTTACAGTCATTAGCTAAGACAAAGACATGCGAATGTCCCATGGCTCTTCTTCATTGGCTCCCTTGCATAGACATGGTGCGCATGTGTGTGCGTGTTTCCGACATCAACCCTGATTGAAACACAACAACAGGATCTCAGGTCCTGGGGTCGTAAAAGGTCCTTCACATTAGGTGTCAACAAATGGTCAGCAGACCTCGCGTCTCCACCTATAGTCTTTGTCACACAGTATCTCCTTAAAACAACCAAACCCCCCTTTTCTTAGTGCTTAGCCCCAAGATAAGGGTCTTGAATGTACTCAGATTTGGGGTTAGGCCTTTCTTTGCACCCAAGTAATACTGAACACAGAATCATTCTTATACAGGATAACAGTTATATTTTAAATTTTTCCAACAGAATTTGAATTTGGCATGTTGAAACTGCAGAGCATTAGTAACTACCATACCAAACATTTCCCATGTGAAACGATAAGTGGCGCTAAAGGCCACGTCCTAATTTGTCAATTTTCAAAGTGATGCCATTTGCAAACCGAAGGTCCAAAAATTCTGAAACTTGGTATATATGGCTTATTACTCATGAGGAACTAAAAAAAAATAACTCAAGAACCTATAACGGCCGCCATATAGCATTTTTCTGTAAAATAAAGATTTGTCCAGGGGGGTCAGGTGGCTGAGCGGTTAGGGAGTCGGGCTATTAATCAGAAGGTTGATGGTTCGATTCGGTTCCAAATGACGTTTTGTCCTTGGGCAAGGCACTTTAACCTACTTGCCTCGGGGACAATGTCCCTGTACTTACTGTAAGTCGCTCTGGATAAGAGCGTTGTCTAAATGTAAATGTCCAAAACGACAAAATTCTTCTCCTCATGAACCATAGCTCCGATAGACTTGAAATATGAAACTGATTTGTAAGACATATGTCTTTGTATAGAGTGATAAGCCTAGATAAGATGTAAATGTCAGGGAAAAGGGAGTCAGGTGGCTGAGCGGTTAAGGAATCGGGCTAGTTATCAGAAGGTTGCCAGTTCGATTCCCGGCTGTGCAAAATGACGTTGTGTCCTTGGGCAAGGCACTTCACCCGACTTGCCTCAGGGGGAATGTCCCTGTACTTACTGTAAGTCGCTCTGGAAAAGAGCGTCTGCTAAAATGACTAAATGTAAATGTAAATGTACAAAATTGCCAAATTATTAACATATGGGTGAATTTGCTCCTGTGGCACAAATTTGGTGTGTCCATAAATAAGTGCCACATTGACTTTGGGACTAGAACTCTTCCACACACGGGGAAGACACTACAAAGTGTTACCATGTGCAAAGGCAACTTCATATCTCGAAAAATGATTTAATTAAAATAAATCTAATTCATCGCCAACGCTAAAATAATGCTTTACACACCCGCCGGTCCAAAACTGATACTCTTATTCAATCACAAGTTCATATGAAGACTCTTGACAATGTTTTGTACACAAATCTGAGAAATAATTGAATGTAAGATGAAAAGTAGATTTATTGTGAATATTTGAAATGTGCATGCTTGGCTAATTGCTAAGGCTTCCTCCAAGATACTGTCTCCCTTGCTCCACAGCACGCGCGCTCAAAATTCTCACAGACTCATCCTGGCCCTTGACACACATGCAAGTTTGGCGAGACGCACACACATCCTTTCTGGAAAGGGTGGGCTGACAAAGCCCCCACTCTCACCCCTTGGCTTTTAGCAAAATCCCTTGTGGATGTTGGTGTAATTGGATTTCCAAATTTGTATGCACATTGGTGAACATTTTGAAAAACGTCCAAATGAACCATGACTACACATGAATTTATTTAAAATTTGGTATGTATGTGTAGGACACATGTGTAGTTATGCTAGTTTGAGACCACAATAGCTATGGAAATAAGAGTGAATGCAGTTTTCTTGTTGTTTGTTTATAATTTAGATGTAAATGTGTACACAACAATTAGTTCCAATCAAGTAGGTCTACTTTCATCGGACGAGGCATTCCAGGAGTGCTGACATTTGACGGCCTCAGACAGAATGAGTCTGCTACTGGGCCAAATGAAAGGCTCTTGTCTTGATTTGCAATGCAGCTAGGGGAGGTTCTAGACTATGGGGGGCCAAGCTGAGGCCAGTTGTACTGTTAGAAAGGCCAATTACATTAAACATAGTTGTCAAATAGTTTTCTTCCCAGCATTGCAGGCATTTACAGGCAAAAGTTGTGGAGCCCCAGAAATGTTTCATAGGAGTGCAAAAAAAAAAAAAAAAGCAGAAAAGTACAACACCCTCCTACTACCATTATCTCTAATTCACTCTCCTGAGTCTCATCTGTGTTGTATGTCTGCAAACTGTTATAGTATGGGCCTACAAAAAAGTTCTAAAGTAATTGGACTTTTGTGGGGAGGGTTTGACAAGTGTTTGACCAGTTTCACGTTGACTTGATGGGTGTGATCTGTGAAGAATGAATGGCACCATGCAATGGTGAAGGGCTATAACCCAGGGTTGATGGTAACTGGTGTTGGAAAACACATGTAGTAGGGCACAATAGAGGAACTGTGCAAAAGATGCCGGTGTGGAAAGTCCCCAGAAAATATTAGATGGCTTGTATCAAGGCCCAATTGGAGAAAAAGCCATAGGATATTGTGACGCCACGAGAGGCTACACAGCCCTCAGCGAAACAGCTCAAAATAGTGCGAGGACACCGGGGTTGAACAAAAACAAGGGGTTTATTAAAGATCATCAGAATTGACAAAAACTTCCAAATCTTAGATACGATTTCAAAAAAACGTATACGGCGCCTCTTCTAGCCGCAGGGATCCTTTTCCTCACCCAACCCCACTTAACTGTGGCTCTCCCTCTTTAACCAAACCCTTTTGGTCATCAGGGTCTGATCAGACCCAGGTGTGCGGGAATGCCCCGCTTTGAGGGAGGGATGGAGCTCCCGACTCCCCCAGCAGAGGGAGCTACAGCTGCTTAGGGCTGCAGCCACCTCCGGGGAATGTAGCACCCCTCCAGGACCCAGCCTCTCGTGACATCACAGCATGTTTAGCCATTTTAATTCAGACAAAGAAATTACCTCAGGAGCGCATTTACAGGCCATCTGCATATTCATTTATGGGAGGAGGCAATGCGGGCTCAGTGGCTCGTTCACGTACAGTCAATGGCCGCGTTTCCCAGATTCGTTAAGAAGCTCTTAAGCGCTAAGACCTTCTTAGGAGCGCTCTTAAGAGCGCCGTGAAAGAAGGACGTGTTTCCCAGAGTCGTTCTTAGCTTAAGAAGATCTTTCACTAAGAAGGAAATGTAAGATCAGCCTGACCCACTCTTAAGAGCCTTCTTAGCGACCAAATTCTCACTGCAGCCGCGTCATGGAAAGTTATATCTGACACGAAGGAATACTAAAACCATGTGTGATGATAAATGTGCACCCACAGCTGCAGAAAACGCAAGAAAAATTATAGCATAAGAAAAAAAATAACGATATAAAAATAAATAATTGCCCATGTGTTCCTGTAGCTACATAAATAAAATGAATCATTACCATCACTCATTACGTTTTCACAAACATTCGGCATCTGCATGAGTTTACATTAGATATAAAAACATCAACAACCCTGTGGTATTTCACAGATAACAGGGAAACTGACAGGTGTAATTGAACTCGGCTGGAACCTCATCAAGTGATCGAGGCTCCACCTCAGTCTATATGTAAAGGCGTTGCTGAAGTCCACGCGAGTGAGACACCATGGCTGCAATACAGCATATTCTCGCTGCTAATCAACGACATCGCCGTGCGCGAAGCCAGATAGGTATTTATATAAACTATGTGCGTCAGCACTTCTCCCCACTGAATGTGCTGTCGGACCCGGCTGTCCAGTCCAAGTACCGGCTTCCCCGTATGGAGATCCAACGCCTCGTCACGCTAGTGTCACCACACATCCGGAGGGCAACCCGCTGCAATTTTGCCCTCATCCCGGAGGTGCAGCTCCTAGCCTTGCTGCGTTTTTACGCAGTGGGGAGCTTCCTGGATGTGGTGGGGGACGGCACCATCCTCAGCAAGGCATCGGTTTCACGGGGTGTGGCAGCCGTGACACCGATCCTCCTGCGCCATGCCCCGACACATCCAAATGCCCACCACACGGGACAAGGTCCGCCAGGTCCACAGTGGATTTCATGCCATGGCTGGGATCCTCCGGGTAATCGGTGTCGTGGATGGCACACTGATCCCAATCCACAATCCCTCCCTGGTGGATCCGGGCTGGATTGGGAGGAAACATTACGCTACCATCAACACCCAGGTGGCAGTGGACCACGATGGCCTCATCACGGACATCGTTGCCAGGTGGCCACTGGCCACAGCTTCGTGTGGGCCAAATCAGCTGTGGCTGAGGCTGGCAGAGGAAAGTTCGGCAGGAGCATCTTTCTCGGGGACAGTGGCTACCCTCTCCGGAGTTACCTCGTGACACCGATGATCAACCCAGCAACACCACAGGAGGAGAGGTTCAATGAGGCCCACACACACACCAGGACCCACATTGAACGGGTGTTTGGCAGGTGGAAGGGTCGTTTCCGATGTATCCATCGTTTGTCG
The DNA here is from genome assembly GCF_021917145.1 of Hypomesus transpacificus. NCBI lineage: Eukaryota > Metazoa > Chordata > Actinopteri > Osmeriformes > Osmeridae > Hypomesus > Hypomesus transpacificus. Next base: position 1,398,517 of record NW_025814031.1, on the reverse strand, counting down.
GGGGGGCTGCGCTTGTCACCTGTAAAATGTTGCCGCATGATTGTTGTCACAGCCATGCTGCACAACAAAGCAGTGCGCGTTGGAGCAGATGAGCCGACTCCTGAGGTTGAAGATGGGGAATCATCGGAAGATGAAGCCCCCAACCTCGCCCCCCGCGAATCCCGAGCAGCACTCCACCAAGCTGGTGTCCAGACCAGGGAGGAGCTTGTCAATCTCTTTTGATGTCTATCAGCCCCTTCGCCGTCACCACCAGTCACCAAGCACGGATATCAGCACCACCCTACTCCCAACAATAAACCCACTACCACTACCATCACACAACCCATATCAACTATCATGTATTGGGCTCAAGGCCGTAGCCATGGAGTCAACATTGGAGGGTAGGAATTACATTTTAAATTTAAATTAAATGACCTCATGTTTACTTTTGAAATACATGGAAACTCGCCGGTAACTGAGTAGGCCTATGGCGTTTTTTTCCAAACATTGGCTTTGTTTGGTAAAATGTTTAATTGCTGCCACATAGCGAAATCCATTGCATTCCTTCAAGACTCACACTACGCAACAGAACACACATTAGTTTTATTGATAAACAAATAATGTCGTCGACGAAATTCTTAATGATCGATCATCGATTAATTATGCCCATCCCTATACAGCACGTTCAATTGTTTTAGAAAAGAAGGGCAACAGTGATACCGGTCTGTAGTTTTGGAGGACGGCAGCGTTAAGGGAGGGTTTTTTGAGGAGAGGGGTAACTCTGGCCTGTTTGAAGGCAGAAGGGGAAGGTGCCGGAGGTAAGAGAGGAGTTTAGGACATGTAGAAGAAAAGTTATGATGGAGGGGGAGATGGTTTGAAAGAGAGGGGAGGGGACAGGATCAAGGGGACAGGAGGCGGGGCAATGAGAATGAGGTCAAAGAGCTCTGCCTCGGACAGGGGAGAGATTTGAAATTTTTGACATTTAGTTGGGTCAGTCGTGAGGGGGGCGGGTGGGGGGGTATATGTACATCTCTTGGAAATCGCTTTGGATAACAGCGTCTGCTTACGACATTAATGTCATAGTTAACTCGTGATTAATCGCAATTAATCGCACATTTATCTATTCTAAATGTCCATAGATTTATTTAAGTTCCATTATTTTTTCTCATTTTGATGCTCTTATCAACATGGAAAAGTGGATCGGATGGCTTAGTGCAAATGTTTATGTTATTTTATTGATAACAACATTGCAATCGTGCATAGCTGTGTGCTTGGCCATCAAGTGGGTTTTCAGACTGGATGTGCTGCGATGACAGCTCAGTTCACAACGACAAAACACACGGATCACTTTGGTCTTGTCAATGGAACCATTTGTCAACTTTTTAAAAGTAAATGTTCCATTCAGAATTGTGTTGGCATCCATTTCGGCGTCCACTCAAAACGTAACGTTAACATACTAGTCTTAAGCCGGCTCGCAAGCCCAAACAAGTGTGTGCGGCGTGCCTGTTGTTTTGTTTCCGGTCTAGCGAGATCCGGTGTGGTGTTGTAGTGTTTCTAACGTCAGTAGTTGCTGCAATAGCATGTGAAAAAACTACAAAGTTTGCTTGGCCAAAAAGAACATTAATTGCGCGATAAAAAAAAAAAATGCCGTTAAAATGGGTTTGCGTTAACGCTGTTAATAACGTGTTAAACTGACAGCACTAACATTTAGATTTACATTTATGGTGGTTATTTTCCCTAATGCATTGATTGACACTGTCTACTCAGTTTTACACCAGTATCAATGCCGCACAGAGCGCTCCCACAACAAATCCTTTTGTAGAACTATTCCGCGCCCTCCTGCCCCTCTTGGAGAAATGATCTTCCAATTCATTGCAAACTTTCATTAGACAATATGTGCAAAAATGCCACCGTAAACTAAAGTGGCCTATGTTTCTGCTTTTCAAACTCAAGTTTATTTGCCATGTGTTACAAGCACAGGCATATTGGATATTTTGGTCCTGCTCCACTTGATAATCCCTAGATTCAAAATGTATAATCATAATCTAAACATCTCTCTAATAATGACAGGAATCTCTGTGTGTGCCTGTGTACAAATTAGAATGGGTTTAGTTTCCCACGATCACAGAAATGCAGCATGCAAAGTTCATATTTTGCAAGTGTCCTTTTTATAGTCCAATGGAGTGCCTTAACGAAATTGAACTTATGCAATTATCAAATTGCATAAGCATTCCAGTGAAATGAAACTAAGCATGGGAAATTCTGTTTCGTTATTTAGAAGCAAATTAGCTTTTACAACCGATAATCAGCTGCTTTCAAAGGGGCTGCCTAGAGAACAGAACGACAATATAGAGTGGATATACTTTCAGCATAGACCACTGAATTTTGTTACATAAATTAATGTGTTTACTGATGTCAAAACTGCATGCACATTGCAAGTACAAGTGCTGTATGGTGAATTAGGCCAACTGCCAAATTATGTCAACTGGCTAAACCATTTTGCATGTGTAACCCCCTCTAGTTCGTCCGCGTTGTGTAGGTTTTTCCCAAGACGGCAGGAGATGTGTGTCCAGTTCGACAGTTTTATTCACCTGGCACAAATGGCAACGAGTTGGGACTTCGTAGTGCAACAGCGTGGATCGCAACATTCTATGCGTGACTAATCCTCCGAGCTCTCAGGCTGTCAATTCAAGTTGAATTACAAAGTACAATATCAAATAGAAATTACAAAATACAATAGAAATATTAGAAATATTAGACATTAGACAAATAATAGACAATACAAAACATGTACCTGGCACAAATGACAACGAGTTGGGACTTCGTAGTGCAGCAGCACAGATCACGACATTCTATGCTAATAGAATGGACGTTCAATATTTGCATTCTAAAACAATAGTGTAGGAGCTCTCTTTACACACAACTCACCGTGACTAATCCTCAGAACTCTGAGGAGAGCCACTCAGTTCAACATACATCATGACTTATGGAAGTGGAAGAAACCAAATCTTCACTGTAACACATGTAATGACTGTTGCTATGAACTAAATGTGCCCAAAATGTTTTGATGTTTGTGGTGGTAAGACAGTTTAACAGAGAATCAATATTGTACATTTTTATCAACATAACAAGCAATTTATAACGTAGGAAACAGCAGACAAATGAAGGCTACATAATCATTCGCATGAATGTAGGCTACCACAGCTTTGGCAATTTGACTAGAATAGATGTGGAGGTTTAACAAGTCCTTCAGAGATGACAAAGAATTTCAATTGTAATCTGAGAAATATAGGTACCAAAACCATTGCGAAGAACTGTCATCACAAGCTGCATCATGGGCACTGCACTCTAATTCCAGGAATCTGTGTTTGTGCCATAATTAATCAAACAACTGAGAATACCCTATGCTAGAATAACAGTTGGGTGAGATCGAGTGCAGGTTCCTCCGAGTGGTATTAGTTTAGTAGGCTCAATCATTGAAAATAATTTTGGGCTTGTTTCTGAAGCTACAGTCGCTTATTTGTCTCTCATTGTTCTCTCTCATATATGTTTATTATTTGTCCACCCCTAAGGGTGGGTCGAAGGGCCCCTAAGTCGAAAAGCATAAAAAAATACAGGGTGTTGATATTCACACTCTCTCCCTCTCTCCAGGGCTCGGTGGCTTACGTTCCCCAGCAGGCCTGGATCCAGAACGCCACTCTGAAAGAAAACATAATGTTTGGTCAAGAGAGGAAAGAGAGCTGGTACCACAGGGTGATGGAGGCCTGCGCCCTCCTGCCAGACCTGGAGATTTTGCCTGCTGGAGACAGCACTGAGATTGGGGAGAAGGTACAACCTTCTTGCACAGTGTATAATTTCCTGAAAAGTTGAATTTGCTGTACTTGTCAGTAGTCTGTCTCTTTGGCTGTTGCAGGCCCGACAATTTTTTTAAATATATTTATATTATTATATAAATAATTTCTTACCGCTAGTTTGAAACCCCTTTCTCTCTCTCCCCCTGATCCCCGTAGGGAGTTAATTTATCAGGAGGCCAGAAACAGAGGGTGAGTCTGGCCAGGGCGGTCTACTGTGACTGCGCCATCTACCTGTTGGACGACCCACTGTCAGCGGTTGACGCACACGTTGGGAAGCACATCTTCGAGAAGGTCATTGGCCCACACGGAGTTCTCAAGAGCAGGGTATGAACACCCTTAGTTTCAAATGTCATGAATAAAGTGAACTGGTTAACAAAGTCGTTAATATAGTGTACTAGTGTATTCACATTACCAACATTTTGCCTTCGATACCAATACCAAGTTTAGTATTAGAATACTCAATACCGAAATGATACTTGAAACTGAAACAATACTGATTTGATACTCGGTACCAAATAGATCACAGACAGTCCAAAAAGGTTGATCACATTTTCGAATTAAAAGTTTATGAAGAGCTTCTGAAGTCAAATTGCAAGTCTTAAAACTTTTTTTGCAATTGCAATGCTATGTTCGCCAAATTTAGCCCTAATGTGCTTTTTAGCTAGTGACTGTTTTAAAACCCTAGCCCTAAACCGGAACCCTAACCCTAACTGTGTGAACAAATACTTTACTAATGATACATTTTGTATAACCACTAAATAACTAATGGTGAACAAACCATTAACTAATAGGTAACAAATTGGTTAATAAATTATGAATTTGGTGAGCTCATCTAAAGTGTTACCAAATGTATCGTGAGGAGCAATTTGTTTCCGTATCACATGTCTCACTGCTCTGTTCACCTTGCTAGTTTTAGCCAATGGTTTGCACCGCAGCACTGTTTCCATGGATTGTTTATGTTATGATTGTTTATCCTTGTGCATGCAGATTAATCTTTCAATCAGGGGAGCAAATGCATGCCACTATTTTTGGATGTCATTGCCACCCCTTTTATCTTTTTCTTGTCAGTTATTAAAGAGGATAAGCAACTATACAACGAACCACACAACGATCAATGAAATTGTAGTCATAGTTCCTCTCAGATTGCACCAAATTGAAGCTTTAAATTCCAAAAAATATCCGGGGGAGTATGACCCCGGACCCCCTTGCTAACATTCCTTTGCACCCTACAAAATGTCTAATCCCCCCCCCCACCACCACTAAAGTGGGCTAGAACCAGGCCTGTGCGGGACAAAGCTACTAATTCCAGGGCTGTCGCGAACGGGGCAGGTGGTCACCCTACTGTTAGGGAGGACAAACCTGTTTGAGCGTTTTTCCTCATACGTTTTAATGGTTATTTCTGGGGAAATTATAGAATTACATTACATATAAACTATACAAAAATGCACAATAATATCAACATTTGCAAAATATCTACAAACATATTAATGAAAACTTCACTTTACAATACAACCTCACTGCAAACTGGATGTCCTGCTGCAGTTTATTTTTTATCTTCATACCGGAAATAAGAAAGAAATATTAGGGACATAATAGTTGTCATTGTTTTCCAAATGCCCTTGTGTATGTACTGTAAACTGATACTGTTGGCTTTTAAAGGTCACATGATATGCTGTTTTTGGATGCTTTTATATAGGCCTTAGTGGTTCCCTATTACTGTATCTGAAGTATCTTTCCCGAAACTCAGCCTTGGTGCATAATTACAGCCACATTATAGGGTAGCAAGCTAGGTAACCATATACAGTAAAGCAACAAAATGATATAGCGTTAGTTAACTTACTTGTCCAAGGTTTGTAGCTTGACCAAGGAGACTTAGTAATGATCCAGAATTACATTTCAGCAAGGCCAACTTTGTGTTGGCTCAAGTTGAGGAAACAGTAGTGGCTGAAATGTTTGGCGCAGACATACAAAACTTTGTGAAGTTGTGTCGGCGCATTTCCAGCGAAAATAAAATTAAGATACTGGTTGTGCAGAGGCTTGGATGAAGGAACTAAAAAAATGCTTTTGATTTGTACATCCAAACACTGAGAAACGCTTTGTTTGTTTGCTAGCCATGATGTCTCTCCGATATTGCACTTGCCTTCGCACAATCGTAGCTCACTTTTTCATGGGCGGGCCAGATTATCTGGGCGGGCAAAGCAGAGAGAAGGGCGGTGCCTGGCTCCTTGTTACGTCGCAAGGAGCAGATTTTCAAACGGAGCGTTTGAGCCCTCATTTTCTCAAAGGCGGAGAAGAACACCCAGGGCTTGGTTTACACCTATCGAAAATTCTAGCCACTGGGGGACCAAAGGCAGGCTAGGGGAACTCATATTAATGTTAAATAACCTCCTAGAGTGAAGTTTTCATGTCATGTGACCTGTAAATCCTGCTTAACAGGCTTTTAAATCCCGCTCAACAGTCTTACTAGTCAAACTTGCTATATTAACATCCTAAAAGAGATTTAAAAAGTACATGCAGTGGCAGCAATGTACATTAGAAATCTTACCTGAAAGAAAAAATGTATATAGATACACAAGTTACAAATCATTTTACAGCCATCTTCAACCTGAAATAAAAGATTAATATTAGAAGATACACAATAACAACAAATTAAGACTACTACTGCAAGTCCCCTGCTCTATCCTGTTGGCTTTTAAATCCTCGCTTTTAAGGTCGCGCTCACAGCTGACATTTAATGTTTTAGGTGCAGAGGCAAGTTGGTCAACCAGTCCCTCAGACAGTCCATGCACTAAGTCGTCCACTAGCATGCTGCTACACACCTTTACCAGGCTGGCTAAAACTATCTCAACAGCCTGCACTGTCAAACCCTCAATTTCTATGTCAGTCTTTGTAGTTAAATACTTCAAAACAGGACTATCATGGACCGCCATGACCTCAAAGAGAGTCACTTACATTTATATTACATTTATTCTTTTAGCAGACGCATTTATCCAAAGCGACTTACGAGAGAGAGCTTTACAAAACGTGCAAAGGTCATTGATCAGAAACAACGAAAAACATGAAGCATACATTGTGAAAAGCAAATAAGTACCAATGGGTAGAACCTGCAGAGCATGTAGTTAAACAAATTACAATCAAACAACATGATCCTCGAAAGTGCTAGAGTGTACCTGGAGGAAAGCAAGCAACAATAATATAATTCACAGCGAGTACAAGTAGTTAAATCAGTTACAACTAACCAACAAATGCAACAAGTCAATAAGTGTCATTGTGTTCCTGGAGGAAATAAACTAACATCTGATCCAACAAATCTTTCCTAAGGACAGTTGGACACTCCCGGAACAAGTGCGTCTTTAGCCTTTTCTTGAAGGTGGAGAGACAGTCAGTATCTCTGATGGAGGTGGGGAGATGATTCCACTATTGGGGGGCCAGACGAGAAGAGCTTGGGTTGGGAGCGGGCGCTCTTGAAAGGTGGGACCACCAGACGGTCAGAAGACCGAAGTTGGCGGGTGGGGGTGTAAGGCTGGACGAGAGACTGGATGTAGTCAGGTGCAGTCCCGTTCCCCACTCGGAAGGTCAGTACCGGGGTCTTGAATCTGATGCGGGCCGTGATGGGTAGCCAGTGGAGGGAGATGAAGAGCGGGGTGACATGGGAGTGTCTGGGTAATCCTGACATCCTGATATCTACAAAATAGGTTTGGTTTTGACTAATGCTGTCAAACGATTAAAATATTGAATGGCGATTAATCGCATTAATGTCAAAGTTAACTTGCAATTAATCGAACATTTTTATCTATTCTCAACGTCCCTTGATTTCTTTTTGTCCCATAATTTTTTTCTCTCATTTTAAAGCTCTTATCAACATTCAACATGGAAAAGTGGATCGGCTTGCTTTGTTTAAATCAGGGGTGTCGAACTCCGGTCCTCGAGGGCCGCTGTCCTGCATGTTTTAGATGTTTCCCTGCTCCAACACACCTGATTCAATTAAAAGGGTTGTTATAACGACCATTCATTCGAATCAGGTGAGCTGGATCAGGGAAACATCTAAAACATGCAGGACAGCGGCCCTCGAGGACCGGAGCTCGACACCCCTGGTTTAAATGTTTTTTTTTTATTGAAAACAACATTGGCATACTGTAGTGTTCAATTTCACACTAAAATCCTGACTTGGAGAATTTGCATCAGCCGTGTTCTTGGCTAACAAGTGGTATTTCAGACTGGACGTGCTGCGATGATAGCTCAGTTCACAAGACAAAACACACAAATCGTTTGTCAATGGAACCATTTGGCAACTTTTTAAAAGTGAACTTTCCATTTAGAATCTTATTGGCATCCATTTCGGCGTCTCGCGATTGGCATCCACGCAAACGTAATGTTAGCCTACTACTCTTCAGCCGGCTCGCAAGCCCAAACGAGGGGTTATGCGGAGCGCTCAGCGTTCGAACCGGAAAACAGATGTAATCGTTTCTGCTTCTCACTTCCGTACACATCTGCAGCGCTAGGTGATCCAAATAACTTATATTGACAGGAAAGTTCAAGGATTTTATAAGTTGTATTACTCTCTACATTAGGCTAAGTGTGACAGGAATAAAGTGATGAGTTCATATAAAGTTATAATAGCCTAACGTTAGACAGTTTCCCAGGAGCTAGCTCTACACCTTACAACGTTACAATAGGCTACATAGCTACAAAAATAGTGCTAAGTTATCAATGAAATATATGAATTCAGCAAATTAATTTAAGATGCTCATCTTAATTTAGTGTCATATCCATATCATTATTCTGGTTTCTATGGATAGGACCTACCGTTCCTAGAAGGAATTACGTTTACTAGCCTACTACTAGGCCCCAAAAAATGTTAAAGTTAGCAAGTGTATGAGATTACGCTACCGACAAAATTGACCTGTAAATAAAAACTGTCACACTGGTAGTTGTTGCAGTTGATTGCCAAACACTGCATTCTTTGAGTCCACTTGGATTTAGTTGTCATATTGTGTCTCTTTTTGTGTAACTGCTATAACCAGCTAGTAGAGGCTATGTAACTTTGTTACCATTAGTCCAGGCACTAGTTACTAGTTGTTGCAACAGCATGTGAAAAAAAAATACACAAGTTTGCTAGGCCAAAAAGAATGTTAATCTCGTGATAAAAATATTGTCCCTCTTAAAATAGGTTTACGTTAACGCCGTTAATAACGTGTTTAACTGATAGCACTAGTTTTGACATGATTTAATAAAAACACAATGTTGATGCTATGTAATGCAAGTGTGGCCGATGTATGTTCGTTGCATGACTTGTAAAGGCTGTGAATACTTGTAAATACTTTTTTTTGTATGTGTAGATAATGATGATGTTTTGTGCAGACTCGTGTGCTGGTGACCCACGGTCTGGGCTACCTCCCCCAGGCTGACTTGATCCTAGTGATGGTGGAGGGAGAGATCACAGAGATGGGCTCCTACTTGCAGCTGATGGGGAGGGATGGAGCTTTTGCAGAGTTCCTGCGCACCTACGCCAACGCTGAGCATGGCGAGGATGACAGCGGTGAGTGTCCCCTCCGCTGGCAACTTTGGTATCCTCTAGCCACTGACCAAGGCTGCGCACATGCCGTAGCTGTTGCCCCTCTCTCCTGTGTAGCCCTAGCTTTCAGTACATAAATACTACTTTAGGGTTTATCGACAGTCTCTCACTCTTCTTTCCTCTGTTCTCCATATGATCTCAAATGAGGGATTCATTGGCCAGTGGGATTATTTATTTATTATTGTAATAATTATAATAAGTAAAAGATTGTAATTTGTGTAGGTCTTTGCTGTCAATGATACACTTGTGACTACACAACAGTATAAAAACTTCACAACAGTAGAAGACTTCACAACAGTATAAAAAGGTGACTTGAGTCGGCTCAGAACTCAGGTTGTCATTCAAATATTCTCAACCAAGTTCAATTGTGTGGGACATTAAAAAGCCTTGATACCAGTAAAACCTAAGCTTAACAGGCTCACACACACAACACCACCCGCATGTCGAACATTAAACCCTTCGTCACTCGGTAGTCTTTCCTTCTCCTCTCAACCATTTTTGCTTTTCATTTTTTCCCAACCTGTCTGTGCTCACTTCTCTCCATCTTGTCTCTTGTGCCCTCCCTCTTTCTCTTGTCTCTCTCCTTGTCTGCCTCTCATCAGAAGAGCGTAGGGATGATGAGGAGGAGAAGGTGGAGCAGGTCAAAGGTGAAGGTCTGAGCGGTTGTTGGTCCCTCACTGGTCTGTGGTTTAGGATCTAACGGGCTAATTCCTTTCCAATTAACTGACCTCTCCTTGTCTCCTTTCCTTTGGGACGAGTCTACCGATGGCATACTTTGCTGCTGCACTACTTAGAGCCACCTAGTACTGTAGATGGTTTTTATGACACTCGGTTGGAATTTGTCCATCATCCCAAAGATAATACACATGACAAAATGCAATTTAGAGGTCATACATACATACATACATACATACATACATACATACATACATACATACATACATACATACATACATACATACATACATACATACATACATACATACATACATACATACATACATATACATGCACACACACACTGTGCATCTTGTACATACACAGTTAATTATGCGACCATTCAGACACCTTCACGTTTACACATTTTATTATATTTGAGGCTAAATGTATTTAAAATTTAATAAAAAAAAATATTTCTTCAATGTAAAAAAGTATATGGATATGTCTGGATACGGCCCCTTGTGTTTGCATGTTAGTCAGACCTTGTATTTGCATGTTAGCCAACAACTGAAGTTGGAATGTTACTGGAATTTTCCCTCTGGTTTCCTGAGTCAGGAATACACTCACATAATTCATAGTCCAGTTCTTTCATACAGCACTGAATCCAGTGTAATTTGTGAGTGAGATGATACAACAGAATGTAAGACCGAGTGGGATTATACTTGTTCTTCTGGTTCAATTCAGCTGGAGTCTTGATGATGCATGTATGAATGATACTGTGCAGTACTGAGACTGTAATGGCCATTAAAGTTTTTACTTGCTTCTTTTTGTGTGGAGAGTATCTTGGTAGATTTGAACCCACGGGTCAATTTAGTGGCAATTGATGAGTTTCAAATGCACTTTTGGTTAATGGCACAAATAATCGCTGTCTCTGAAATAAGTGTAGTTTACGATAGTGGTTGTTGCTGCGTGGTGTTTCAGTCTCATAAGCACTAGTTGGTGGTCAGTTGGGATTTTTGTTGATTTTGGGTCAGTATATTAACAAGTTAATAAAAATCTATACCAGTGCTTTCAGGCAGATGATTTTGGTGTGTGTGTGTACGTGCATATTTGAGAAATTTGAGAGATTCCAGACTAATATGTGTCTCTTTTTTGGACGAGGGGCTTTAAAGACAATGCACCAAAGAAAACTATGGAGAACGGTAGTCCTGCTACTACTATTGGGTGAGTAAATTCAATAAATTTGAGAGAACATTCCCCATTGGCTCTCTCTTTAAAACTCTCAATGTGGGTTGTAATACACTGCACATTCAATCCATAAAAAATCTGCTTTTGTAATTGAACTGTTCTGTGGTAGGACCACCAGCCTCAGTGCCAAGTGGGCACCTTCATATATCACACCCTGACATAGTGTGGAATGGAAAGTTTCGAGCGTTCTTTACTCTCAGCTAGGGCTGGGCGATAAATCGATAAAAATAATTATCAAAGTAATGACTTCCCTCAATAAAGATATCGTAACATTAATTAATATTCAATCATATCGATAATGTCGATAGAGAATAATTAGGAACAGCAGTCCATTTAATTTCTGTGATGCAGCAGGAAGTTGCAGAGAATGGTAGCCTACGCTCAGAAAAATATACTGAGCACCTCGAGTGGAGTAGCTAATGTTAACCGCGGAAAATTAGTCTTATTGTCGAAAACAGTGGCAGGGATAGGCATGGCGAGGGAGCAACTTCCAACGAAGAAATTATTGATAAAAAGAGTTTGTCTTGTTTGTGAAAATTGGTGTAGCACTAGTAAACAAACAGATGGGTACCAAGTCTGGACCGAGGTGAAATCAGTTTCATATTCGAGATTCAACAGACATTCATGTTCGTACCTCCGTTCAGGCTCCGCGTCATATTTAGGGACCGGGGGGAAAGAGTAGACAGTCCGAATGTTTATTCAATATCTTTGTCAAAATCGACCATACAAACTTCAAACTTGTTGCACATTCTTCTACTACTGACTGACCAATTTGTCCAAGCTTTGGTTTGGTGATAATGTTGATTATTGATTAAGCCACAGCCAATAAATCAATAAAAACACACTTTCCAGTATTTCATCAATATCTTTGTCAAAGATTACCGCAGAAACTTCAGATCTGTTTCACATTCTTCTAATACTATCTGACCAAGTTGTCCAACCTTTGATTTGGTGATAAAGTTGATTATTGATTAACCCATAGCCAATAAATCAATAAAACACCAATATTTTAGTATTTCATCAATATCTTTGTCAAAAATGAACATATAAACTTCAAACCTGTTGCACATTCTTCTACTACTATCTGACCAAGTTGTCCAAGCTTTGGTTTGGTGATAAAGATGATTAGTGATTAACTCACAGCCAATAAATCAATAAAAACACAAATGTTCCAGTATTTCATTAATATCTTGGTCCAAAAAGAACATAGACCCTTCAAACTTGTTTCACATTCTTTTAATACTAGCACACCCAGTTGTCCAAGCTTTGGTTTGGTGATAAAGTTGATTATCGATTAATCTATAGCCTATAAGTCAATAAACACACAAATATTTCAGCATTTCCTCAATATCTTTGTCAAAAATTAACATAGAACCTTCAGACCTGTTTCACATTCTTCTTAGTTGTCCAAGCTTTGGTTTGGTGATAAAGTTGATTATTGATTAACCCATTGCCAATAAATCAATAATAACACACACTTTAAATTTACATTTATGCATTTAGCAAACGCTTTTATCCAAAGCGACTTCCAAGAGAGAGCTTTACAAAAGAGCATAGAGCACACATTCCCTGTGGTGTGGGGGGTTTGAGCTGTCAGGACCTGCTTGGTCGTCGGTCTGCCAACGCTGAACCAGGTCGTCACCCGGAATCCAGTCTCCATGACGGCCAACAGCGAGTTTCCCGGTCCCATCCAACGTCTATAAAGCCGAACAATGGATTTTGGTGTTTCAAAACCCATTGACACTGTATGACTATGTTTAGCTTGTGTTCTGCTCCTCTCTCTTACCAACCGTCTCTGGAGGAGGGGATCCCTCTCTGAATTGCTCCTCCCAAGGTTTCTTCCATTTTTTTCTCCCGGTGGGAGTTTTTCTGGGAGTTTTTCCTTGTCTTCCTTGAGGGTTTAGGTTGGTTGAGGGGCAGTTCTATGGGCGCATGTGAAGCCCTCTGTGACATGCTTGCGTGTAAAAAGGGCTATACAAATAAATTTGATTTGATTTGATTTGATTTGATTTGACATAGGTAACTGATCATAACAACGAGGTAGTCCCAAACATTGCAAGCAGCCAAATCATGAAGCATACATTGTGAAAAAACTAAACAAGTGCCAAAAGGGAAGACCCATAAGAGCATGCAGTTACACAAGTTACAAATTAAAACAACATGAACCACAAAAAAGTGCAGGACTGTACCTGTAGAAGAACAATCAATAGTAAAATATTTCACAGCGAGTACAAGACTTAACTTCGTTATAACTAACCTACAAGAGCAACAAGTCACTCAATAAGAGTCATTGTGATCCTGGAGGAAACCAACAACAGGTCCAGCCAAGCATTCCTAAGTGCCGTTGTATTCCCGGAACAAGTGCGTCTTGAGCCTTTTCTTGAAGGTGGGGAGACAGTCAGTGTCCCTGATGGAGGTGGGAAGCTGGTTCCACCATTGGGGGGCCAGACAGGAGAAGAGCTTGTGTTGGGACCGGGCGATCTTGAGCGGTGGGACCACAAGGCGGTTGTCTGAGGAAGACTGTAGGTGACGGGTGGGGGTGTAAGGTTGCAGGAGAGACTTGATGTAGTCGGGTGCTGTCCCGTTCACTGCTCGGAAGGTCAGTACCAGGGTCTTGAATCTGATACGGGCGTTGATGGGTAGCCAGTGGAGAGAGATGAGGAGCGGGGTAACATGGGAGCGTCTGGGTAGATTGTAGACCAGGCGGGCCGCTGCGTTCTGAATCCTCGTAAGAGGGCGGGTTGCACATGCTGGTAGACCAGCGAGCAGCGAGTTGCAGTAGTCCAACTTGACGAGGACCAGTGCTTGGACTAGGAGCTGGGTGGAGTGCTCAGACAAGTATCTCCTGATATTCCGGATGTTTTACAGGGTGAATCTACAAGACCGGGAGACTGCGGCAATGTGGGCCGTGAGGGAGAGCTCGTCATCCATGGTAACCTCAAGGTTCCTGGCAGAGGATGAAGGGGTCACCATCGCAGATCCCAGGGTGACTGACAGATCATGGGAGATGGAGGGTTTAGCCGGGATGATGAGAAGTTCTGTTTTGGCGAGGTTCAGCTGGAGGTGGTGCTCGGTCATCCAGGCGGAGATGTCTGTGAGGCAGGCCTTAATCCTAGCTGAGATCCCCGGATCAGTCGGGGGAACGACAGGTACAGCTGCGTGTCGTCAGCGTAGCAGTGGTAGGAAAGCCATGGGAGGTGATGATTGGTCCAAGTGAGGTGGTGTACAGAGAGAAGAGGAGGGGGCCAAGGACGGAGCCCTGTGGGACACCAGTGGAGAGCTGGCGAGGGCCTGACAGTTTGCCTCCCCAGGAGACCTGGTAGGATCTTCCCGACAGGTAGGATGAGATCCACTTGAGTGCAGTGCCAGTGATGCCCTTCTCAGAAAGTCTGGAGAGCAGGATCTGGTGGTCAACCGTGTCAAACGCTGCAGAAAGGTCCAGCAGAATGATGACAGATGACTTGGAAGCCGCTCTGGCAGACAGGAGGGCAGTGGTGACTGAAAGAAGGGCCGTCTCTGTGGAGTGGCCAGTCTTGAAGCCCGATTGGTTGGGGTCAAGCAGGTTGTTCTGAGAAAGTAAGGAAGTTGGTTATATACAGCACGTTCAATTGTTTTTGAGAAGAAGGGTAGCAGTGATACTGGTCTGTAGTTCTGGAGGACGGCAGGGTTAAGGGAGGGTTTTTTGAGTAGAGGGGTAACTCTGGCCTGTTTGAAGGCAGAGGGAAAGGTGCTGGAGGTAAGAGAGGAGTTTAGGACATGGAGAAGAAAAGTTATGATGGAGGGGGAGATGGTTGGAAAGAGAAGGGAGGGGAATAGGATCAAGGGGACAGGAGGTGGGGCGATGAGAGAGAATGAGGTCAGAGATCTCTACCTCGGACAGAGGAGAGAAAGAGTTTAGACATTTAGTTGGGTCCAGCATTTCCTCAATATCTTTGTCAAAAATGAACATAGAAACTTCAGACTTGTTTCACATTCTTTTACTACTATCTGACCAAGTTGTCCAAGCTTTGGTTTGGTGATAAAGTTGATTATTGATTAAGCCATAGCCAATAAATCAATGAAAACACAAGTTTTCCAGTATTTCATCAATATCTTGGTCCAAAAATAACTTACAACCTTCAAACTTGCTACACATTCTTCTAATACTAGCACACCAAGTTGTTCAAGCTTTGGTTTGGTGATAAAGTTGATTATTGATTAAGCCATAGCCAATGAATCAATAATAACACACACTTTCCAATATTTCCTCAATATCTTTGTCAAAAATGACCACAGAAACTTCAGACCTGTTTCACATTCTTCTAATACTAGCTGACCAAGTTTCCCAAGCTTTGGTTTGGTGATAAAGATGATTATTGATTAACCCACAGCCAATAAAACAATAAAAACACACATTTTCCAGCATTTTCTCAATATCTTTGTCAAAAATGACCACAGAAACTTCAGACCTGTTTCACATTCTTGTACTACTATCTGACCAAGTTTCCCAAGCTTTAGTTTGGTGATAAAGTTGATTATTGATTAATCCATAGCCAATAATTCAATAAAAACGCACATTTTCTAGTATTTCACTAATTTCTTGGTCTAAAAAGAACATATAACCTTCAAACTTGTTGTACATTCTTCTAACATTAGCACACCAAGTTGTTCAAGCTTTGGTTTGGTGATAAAGTTGATTATTGATTAAGCCATAGCCAATAAATCAATAATAACACACACTTTCCAATATTTCCTCAATATCTTTGTCAAAAATGACCACATAAACTTCAGACTTGTTTCACATTCTTCTACTACTATCTTACCAAGTTGTGCAAGCTTTGGTTTGGTGATAAAGTTGATTATTGATTATTCCATAGCCAATAAACCATTAAAAACATAGATTTTCCAGTATTTCATCAATATCTTGGTCCAAAAAGAACAGAACCTTCAAACTTGTTGGACATTCTTCTAACATTAGCACACCAAGTTTGCCAAGCTTTGGTTTGGTGATAATGTTGATTATTGATTAACCTCTATTGCCAATAAATCAATACATGCTGCCTCAGGAAAGCTGGCAGGATTCTAAGAGACTGTTACCACCCATCCTTCAGTCTCTTTACCCTGTTGCCATTTGGCAGGCGTTACCGCAGCATACGGTCGCGCACACGCAGACTGGACAACAGTTTCTAACCAAGGGCCATCAGGCTTCTTATTAGCTATAGGTTAATCAATAATCAGCTTTATCACCAAACCAAAGCTTGGAAAACTTGGTCAGATAGTAGTAGAAGAATGTGAAACAGGTCTGAAGTTTCTGTGGTAATGTTTGACAAAGATATTGAGGAAATGCTGGAAAATGTGTGTTTTTATTGATTTATTGGCTATGGATTAATCAATAATCAACTTTATCACCAAACCAAAGCTTGAACAACTTGTTGTGATAATGTTAGAAGAATGTCCAACAAGTTTGAAGGTTCTATGTTCTTTTTGGACCAAGATATTGATGAAATACTGAAAAATCTGTGTTTTTATTGATTTATTGGCTATGGCTTAATCAATAATCAACTTTATCACCAAACCAAAGCATGGACAACTTGGTTTGCTAATGTTAGAAGAATGTCCAACAAGTTTGAAGGTTCTATCTTCTTTTTGGACCAAGATATTGATGAAATACTGGAAAATCTGTGTTTTTATTGATTTATTGGCTATGGATTAATCAATAATCAACTTCATCACCAAACCAAAGCTTGGACAACTTGGTCAGATAGTAGTAGAAGAATGTGAAACAGGTCTGAAGTTTCTGTGGTAATTTCTGACAAAGATATTGAGGAAATGCTGGAGAATTTGTGTTTTTATTGAGCTGTGGGTTACTCAATAATCATCTTTATCACCAAACCACAGCCTGGAAAACTTGTTCAGCTAGTATTAGAAGAATGTTGAACAAATTTGAAGTTGGAATGGTGGATTTTGACAAAGATATTGAAAAAACATTTGGACTGTCAACCCTTTTACCCCGGTCCCTAAATATAACACGGAGCCTAAACGGAGGTACGAATACGAATGTCTGTTGACCGAGGTGAAATCAGTTTCATATTCGAGATTCAAGTCTGGTAATGCGACAAACTGCAAATGTGGACTTCTTCTTGTTGACCTCGACCTACGGTCTCGGTTAACAAACTTTTTAACAAGTATTTGCTTACAAAGGTGTTGGTAGATCTGTCAAAGTCCATTATATTTTTTTTTAATACAACAACACATAGGAAAATCCCAAATCAAACACAACGAATCTGGAGCAGACGCCATATTGTCAACATCTCAAAGGCAACCGCTTGCTAGATCCGTAAATCGTTCCGCACGCGGTTTTTCAGACTTCTTACAACGTCTCTGGACCAATAAGAACAGCGTATTGGTCCAATTATAATACTTGTATATAAGAAACCATCTAAAACTGTTTGTTCCCATCCTTGATTGTGATTGGCTATATCGCGTTCCATGTCGTTGTAAAATCCAGCATAACATTACAGGTTGTCCATATAACATTCTTTAACATTCCACATTACTGCGCATTGAATATTTCAAATTAAAAAAGACGGCAAAGGTGTCGATCTGGCTGTTGCGTGTCAACGACTTATGTAGGAACTATACTTTGTAGTGGCGGAAAAATGACGGTTTATTATTAAACAATTTTTTTTCTAATTGTTTTTATTTATGAAACCATATCAAATATTTGTAGTAACAGTTTTAGAAAAGCAATAAGCCACGCGAGTCCGTGTTTTGCGCTGATTTCAGAACAGGTAAGGGGGTTTTCGGCACTCCGCAAAACACTGCGTCTTGGGGCTTATTGCTTAATTTTTTACCACCTGAAGCAAATCACTCATTGGAACATGCAGAAAGTGTGAGTTTTTGCCAAGGTTTTGATAGGAAGGCTATTGATATAAAGCAAAGTTTTAAAAAGCTGAAGTTACTTGACCCTAGGTAAATGCTCCCTGGCCTCAAACATTTTTCTCACACCGCTCTGCCTAAACTTTATGCCGAGTGTAGGGAAAAAGTTAAGGAAGAGACTCATTTTTCTACTACTACGGATCTGTGGTCTATCGTCTTAATTATCGTTATTGAATGTAATATAAATATCTATATCGAAAAAAAAATTACCCATATCGGCCAGCCCTACTCTCAGCCTCAACAACACTTTCAGAAACACAAAGTGCAGCATAAAGACATTTTAAACCCAACCCCAACCCAACAGTGAGAACTGCTATCCCACTGGTTGATTTCTTTGAACAAAAATACCATAATGGCAAAAAAGCCAGTCAACATTATAGCATGTCTCTAACCTGTCCTGGCCATGTTCTGTGCTCCTTGTCCAGTCAGAACACCTCAACCATCACTAAAACCACCCACAAGGCCAAGGGAGAAGAGGTACTAGGAAAGAAGGCCAAGAATGCCGAGGTCGGTAAACTGACTGAGGCTGATAAAGCCAACACAGGACGGGTAAGTTGTTTAGAGCCTGTGTATGTGTGTGAACTACAATAATGTATTTAGTGATTTACTTCCTACTGGTAACAAGATGTTTGTTGATAATCTAGGGTTTCATGTTTGTGCACTGAAAAGCCTGAACATTATGACCACTCACAGGTGACATAAGTAACACCATTCATCCGCAAACACGGTCACATGTCAAGGTCTAGGTAGATTAGATGAGAAATTAACAATCATTTCTCATAGTCAATACGTTGGATGCAGGAGAAATGGGCTGGAATAAAGACTTTATGTAACTTTTGACAAGGGGTCAAACGATTCCCGTTTGGTCTGAACAGACAGTCTCCTGCGGCACAAGTCACAATATTTTTAGTACGATGGTCACGGGAGGAATGTGTCACAGCACACGGTGCATCGCACCCTGCTGTGTATGGCCTGTCCACCATTGAAAGCACCTACAATGGCCACACGCGCTGGAACTGACCCTTGGAGCAGTGGAAGAAGGACACCTGATCCGATGAGTTCCGTTTCCTTTAACATCACGTGGGCGGCCATGTACGTGTGCGTTGTTTACCTGGGGAAGTGATGGCACCAGGATGCACTGTGGGAAGACGACATTCCGGTGGTGGGAATGGGATGCTCTGGGCAATGTTCTGCTGGGAAACCCTGGGTCTGGCCTTTCATGTGGACTTCAGTTTGACGTGTGCCAACTAGCTAAACATCGTTTAGGCCAGATACACTCCTTCATGCCAGTGATATTCCAGGATGGCATTGGCCTCTTTCAGTAGGATAATGCACCATCCCAAACTGCACATAATATTCCAGAATGGTTTGAGGAACACAGTGTGTTAGATGTTCTTAAAATTCCCAGATCTCAATTCGATTGAGCATCTGTGAGGTGTGCTGGACCAAAAAGTCTGATGCACGGCTATTCCACCTAGCCACTTACGGGACTTGATGCAAATGTTTTCGTGCCAGATACCACAAGACGCCTTCATGGGTCTTATAAAGTCCATGCGTCGGCAGGTCGGGCTTGTTTTGGCGGCACACAGAGGACGAACAGCATATTGGGCAAGTGGCCATAAAGTTTTGTCTCATCGGTGTGTATGTTAACTGTGTTATTTTACGTGTGTGTGTCCAGGTGAAGCTGTCTGTGTTCTGGGAGTACATGAAGGCCATCGGTGTGCTGCTCTCTTGCATCAGCATTGTGCTCTTCTTCAGCCACCACATGGCCTCGCTCTTCTCCAACTACTGGCTTAGCCTATGGACTGATGACCCCGTTGTCAATGGAACACAGCCCAACCGACAGATGAGGCTAGGGGTGTATGGAGCCCTGGGTGTCTCTCAAGGTGCGTGTGTCTGTTGTGTGTCATTGATTTGTAAGTAACAATATAAGAATAGGTGAGCAATATGAGTGTACACAGTATACTTTGCTTTACAATTTATGCATTACCACTCAACATGGGATCCCCCTGGGTGTGTATGTGTTTGTTTGCCTCACCGACCCTAACACCCCCCCACCGGTCCTTTGCAGGGGTTGCCGTGTTCTGTTACTCCATCTCGGTGTCCATCGGAGGCATCCTGGCATCGCGTTACCTCCACCAGAACATGCTATACAATGTACTCCGCTCGCCCATGGCCTTCTTCGAGCGCACACCCAGCGGCAACCTGGTCAACCGCTTCGCCAAGGAGACGGACACCATT
Organism: Hypomesus transpacificus; assembly: GCF_021917145.1. Lineage (NCBI taxonomy): Eukaryota > Metazoa > Chordata > Actinopteri > Osmeriformes > Osmeridae > Hypomesus > Hypomesus transpacificus. The sequence goes on along the minus strand of NW_025814031.1, from coordinate 1,378,042 downwards.
GACGCGGTTATCCCCAGCATCATCAAGATGTTCATGGGCTCCATGTTCAATGTGATGGGCTCCTGCGTGGTCATTCTCATTGCGACACCGCTCGTGGCCATCATCATCCCCCCGCTAGGACTGCTGTACTTCTTTGTGCAGGTGTGTTGGTGGGCATGTTGGTTGGAAGTGAGGGTGCGTTGGTTGATTACAGTGTGGGGGGTGGATTGGCTAGTGTGTGGATTTGTTTAACCATGCGAAACACCCCCATGCGAGAACCCATCTTGCCGAGTTACAAGTTAACCATTGGCCCCAACCATAGTGGTTCGGACCAGTTTGCATCCTATGAGGGGTGGCTGGCAGCTCCGGGCATGGTTGAACCTCGCCCGTGATTGGATGAACCATCTGTCTATCACCTGCAAAGTGCCTGCACTTTTCCAAACAGCGTCTAAGGATGTGTAATAGGGATGGGCATAATTAATCGACGATCGATTATCGATCATTAAGAATTTAGTCGTTAACATTATTTGTTCATCGATCAACTAATGCGTGTTCTGTTGCGTAGTGTGAGTCTTGAAGGATTGCAATGGATTTCGCTATGTGGCAGCAATTAAACATTTTACCAAATGAAGCCAAAGTTTGGAAAAAAACGCCACAGGTCTACTCAATTACCGGCGAGTTTCCATGTAGCTATTTCAAAAGTAAATATGAAGAGGTCACGGCAAAGTGTAGCGTGAGACCATATTGACTAAAAAATTACTTTGTTCACTGCCAACACTGCAAAGCTGAGTATAAATACAACTCCTCCACGACTCAAATGATGTACCACTTGAAGAACGTACATCCGACCCTGGTTAGTGGCGGTGCATCCTGTTCTTGGTGCTAGCACGGAGGAGCTGCAATGCACAACGAGCAGAGAAAATTACCCAACGGATCTGTAAGTCCATCGAGATGGATATGCTACCCTTAAGTATTGTTGAGGGCGAAGGTTTTTATGAAGCTTTGTTAATTAACCGGAAAAAAACGAGGGTCAGTTGTGTTTGAACACAGGCTTCTAGTTGTCGGCTCCGCTTCTAGGAGTTACATAAATAGTTGTTTTTCTTGTACTGTAATACCTAGTAAGGGGTCCCATTATCGTCCACCTAGTTCTCGACGCTCGTTAGCAATGTTACCAAAATGTCGTTATAATACAAATTAAAAACGTTAGGCCTATGTCACAGCATTATACTTTAATATATAGATACACACCTATATTATAACATTCTGGTATTGAAATCCAATCCGGATATGCCTAGAAATGTTACTTTCCTGATTTTAGCAGTTAGCCAGGGGGTCCCATTATCGTCCACCCAACCACTTTCAATGGAGAATTGTCAGTTTGACGCTGCGGAAGGCAGATGCTACACATACGGTTTGAGAGCGTATTTACATACTCAAATCTCGAAGTAAGAAGCTGTAATTTGGTGTGCAGCACTATAAGATGTGTACATATCGATGAGTTACTTTCTTTCGTTGCTGCTGCATATCTCCTTTAAGAAATTAGCGGAAGAAACGGTTGTGGACGATAATGGGGCCCCGAACGTTGGAGATTTAGAGTGGACGATGATAGGGCCCTTTATACTAGGCTACAGATCTCAATGCGGAAACACGCTGTGTTTTTTTTCTGTTTTCACTGCATTTTAATATTGCCTATAAATTGTGAATTTTAATATAAAAATGTTAATGATTAATCGAAAATTGATCGTTAATTCTCCCGACGATCGATTAAGACAATTTAGTCGAATGCCCATCCCTAATGTGTAACAAACCATCTGGCGAGTCAGGTTAGCGTTCATTTGGGTGGAATTCTGTGGATATACTGTTTTGGGGGGATTATTTGGTACCTAGTTAGTGAGTTGAATACAAATAAAATGACTTGAATCAAATGTAGAAGTTCACACAAGGGTCATAATATGTATCTTATGTAAGAATACAAAAAGGTGATGATCCTTGAAATTACATTTTTTATGTAAAATGGTATGTCCTTCCTCCTCGATTGCCAGAGGTTCTACGTGGCGTCATCCCGCCAACTGAAACGACTGGAATCAGTGAGCCGTTCGCCAGTCTACACCCACTTTAACGAGACCCTGCTAGGAACCAGCGTCATCCGGGCCTTTGGTGAGCAGGAGCGCTTCATCCGTGAAAGTGACGGACGCGTTGACCATAACCAGAAGGCGTACTACCCCAGCATCGTGGCTAACCGGTGAGCAGTCGTGTTGGAGGGTCCAAAGCCATCCTTATCATGCTGTGTGGGTTATTCTTTGGATTAGGGGGGACGAGGATCTTTGAATCCTGTTCAGATTTAGTTTTCCTGATACAAATGATTTGTAGCTAGGCAATATTAAGTGTGTGTGTGTGTTTGTGTGTGTGCGCATGTAGTTGGCTGGCAGTGCGTCTTGAGTTCGTAGGAAACTGCATTGTGACCTTCGCAGCCCTCTTCGCCGTCATGGCTCGGGAGAACCTTAGCCCAGGAATCATGGGATTGTCCATATCTTATGCACTGCAGGTTAGCTCCCCTGAAGCCCTTACCAGCATAGGGGTTTGAGCATAGACTGTAAAAAGAATGGACAACGCATCTCTGCTTCCTCCCACTGTACACAAATGAAGCCAAAATATCCCGGAATACGGGTGCTGCCCTCTTGCGCTGATAATGGCCTTTGGCGCGTGTGGTGGAGCCGCGGTATAGACCCCTTTTTATATTGTTAAATAACAAATACAAAACAAACAGATCGGGAAAATGAGCACTTGAACAGACATCAGCGTAAAAAAATAAAAAATGACAGAGACCATCTTTGGAAAAAGTTATTAGACATGCACTTACATTTTTTATATTTTTTATATGTCCCATCAGCTAACATGGAGGGGGCAGGACTTATGACCTATACTGCAGCCAGCCACCAGGGGCGATCGAGTACCGTCCATTCTTTTTACAGTCTATGGGTTTGAGTTTAATCTAAAACAGACGTTTTGTGATAAAAGTATGTTATGTCTCGTTACATGTCTAGTGTGTTTTAAAATGCTAACCATCAACAAGAATGGTTTGTTTTTATCTATGTCTCTATGATAACATGTTTTTGAAGTTACTTACTTCAAAGCCTTTGAGGTTGACAAAACTAAGCTTAATTATGTTGAGAATCCATAACCAGACAGTATATCTGTTTTGTGGTTTTTCTAATGGACCTCCTGTCTGTGTAGCTGACTGCCTCTCTAACTTGGCTGGTGAGGATGTCCTCAGACCTGGAGACCAACATTGTTGCTGTGGAGAAAGTGCAAGAATATAGCAACACAGAGAAAGAGGTAGGAGGGTCTAAACAGTCATTTGGCAGAATAACTGAAGAAAAATGTCCTCAGAATGTGGAGATAGACAACCCAAAAGTGAGATCATTTTGCTACTTTGAACACCATCTGATAATGTATTCTGGTATGTATATTTTTTCTCTCAGGCTGAATGGAGAAACGAACAGTCAACCCTGCCTCCTGGCTGGCCTACGGCAGGACACATCCAGATCAGGGACTTTGGCCTGAGATACAGGGAGGATCAGGAGCTGGCCATCCGCAACATCACTGTCACCATCCACGGAGGAGAGAAGGTGTGGTTGTTGTGTGTTGGTGTTGTTGTTGGAGCCGGGTGTGTCTAAATTTGTAAGTGCATCTGTCTCTCTGTATGGTCTGTCAGGGTTATATGGCCTTTGGAGTCTTGGTGGTTCACCAACCGAAGATGTGTTTACAACACATAGTATAGGTATATATGCTAGTTAGCACATGGAAAATTACAATTGTATTTCTTCGGATCAGACAGGGAGTTTTAATCCCCATTCATTCATAATGGAATTGTGAGTGGATGTCCACCCAGGTTGGCATAGTCGGGCGGACAGGAGCCGGCAAGTCCTCTCTGACCCTGGGTCTCTTCCGCATCATCGAAGCCTCCCAGGGAGAGATCTACATTGACGGGGTCAACATCGCTCAGCTGGGCCTGCATGAGCTGAGATCCAGGATCACCATTATACCACAGGTATGAACTCTCCCACACCAGTCTCCATATCTTCAAATGCTCTTTTCAGGGGGTTTTGGGGTCAGCGTCAGAATTACATTAAAGGTCACATGAAAACACATGAAAAAGGAAATGAAAACTTCACATTAGGAGGTTATTTAACATTAATATGAGTTCCCCTAGCCTGCCTTTGGTCCCACAGTGGCTAGAATTTTCGATAGGTGTAAACCAAGCCCTGGGTGTTCTTCTCCGCTTTTGAGAAAATGAAGACTCAAACGCTTTGTTTGTTTGTGCCTTGTGACGTTACAAGGAGCCAGGCTACCGCCCTTGTCTCTGCTTTGCCCGCCCAGATAATCTGGCCCGCCCATGAAAAACTGAGCTACGATCGTGCAAAGGCAAGTGCGATATCGTTTTTTCCTGGAGAGACATCATGGCTAGCAAACGAACGAAGCATAACAGTTGCTCAGTGTTTGGATGTACAAATCAAAACAAAAGTATTTTTTTAGTTCCTTCATCCAAGCCTCTGCACAACCAGTATCTTAATTTTATTTTTGTTGGAAATGCGCCGACACAACTTCCCAAAGTTTTGTATGTCTGCGCCAAACATTTCAGCCACTTCTGTTTCCTCAACTTGAGCCAATACAAAGCTGGCCTTGCTGAAACTAAATTCTGGATCATGACTGAGACCATGTGCGACAACTGAAAACTGCACTTTTTAATCCACCAATCTGATCATGCGTTTATTTAGATTAAAACCTAGTGTAGCCTATTATCTTACTTATCAGTCACACAGTAACTTAACACATATCGTTTTATTTGGTGTGTGAAAAAAACAAAGAGAAAGCAGGCGATCTGCTGGACCAATTCATGAGCAGGCAGAGTGGCCCACCGTGAATTCTCCCGATTCTCCCGATGGCCACTCCGGGCCTGAAAACTATTAATAAGTAAGCAATATTTTTGGGGATGCTATGGGGGTGCTTTGGTCTTTCTTGGGGGTGCTGAAGCACCTGCTAGCCCCTCCTTAGCGCCACCCTTGCTTGCTACCCTTAGAATGTGGCTGTAACATTAGCTCTGCAGCTAACAGCTGATCTGTTGCTAATAGGTAGGTGGCATCAAGTGTGTGTGTGAATACAAACGCTGTAACGCCAGTGTTGTACACTTCTTTGTTATTTGGATAACCGTTGGTGTTGGTGTTATGGCGCGCGAGATATCCGCCTTTCCCCTCATTTAAATTGTTATGAGTGTGCACCTCTGCAAACCAGGGTGATCAGATGAAAATGGGCAAATTCGAGGCATCTTACAGCAACAGGGCTATGAGCCAGCTGAGTTACTGTCGCTAATGTAAAGGTAGATGGCATCAAGTGTGTGTGTGAATACAAACGCTGTAACGCCAGTGTTGTGCACTTCTTTGTTATTTGGATAACCGTTCTGCTGTTGGTGTTATGGCGCGCGATATCCGCCTTTCTCCTCATTGAAATGACTATAAGTGTGCAGCTCTGCAAACCAGGGTGATCAGATGAGAATGGCTAAATTCGAGGCATCTTACAGCAACAGGGGCTACGAGCCATTGCGATACATCTGTTGTAAACATTAGCGCATGTTGCCGCCCCTCTCCTCCTCATTAGCATTTTAAGCTACAGACACAGAAACGTGTGTTTTGAGGAAAGCTCATTGTGGGACTGCTCGTAGTGGCTGAAATTATGCACCGAGGCTGAATTTCGGGAAAGATACTTCAGATACAGTAATAGGGAACCACTAACTATATTGAGTGGCACCCGTTCCATATCTAAGGTATATAACAGGTTTTGCTACGTGATGGGATGCATGTATGACCCATGGGCAGCTTACATATCTCCGTGCAAACATCCAAAAACATTACTGTATTTTTGGGAAATAAAGCCGCGGTTTATACCCAGATTTTAAAAAATTATTGTGGTGGTGAGGTTTATATTTCGGAGTGGCTTATAGAACGTTTTTATAACAAAACTGGTTTCAAAATGTACTAATGAGAAGGCTAACAAGTAACTATAGCATGGTAGTAGCATTGCTACGAGTATTATGCTAGCTAACTACCGTTTAAGTTACGCTTTGGGGACCGTCGGAAATATTTAGAACTTACGCGTCTAAAGGTAAATATTAGTTAATTCCCGGGCAATAGAAAACATACATTAAGCTGCTGTAAGATCGACTATACTCGTACATTGCTTTGTATCATTGTTCCCTGGTATCATTGTTCCCGTATCAAGTGCGGCATATATTCCAGTGCGGTTTACACTCAGATTTACAAACACAAAGCTCCCATTCTGGTGGGGTTTATAGAAAATGTTGCTTATTTTCCTAAATATACGGTATACCGGGTATTATAGGTATGAACAGAAAACAAGTGGAAAGAGTGATGCTTTCACACAAAACACAAAAACACAACCACCTCAAAGCCAACAAATTAGACAAATGGCTCAGTCAACACTTACAGAAAACACAGAATTGATCAGTTCTCAAACTGAAAACTGGAGAGGTTTATTTATGAGAGGAATGATCAGCCGATTTGACTGGAGCAGTTGCGCCAGTGAAATGGAATGGACTGGTTCAGCCGATCACAGACAGACACCTAAATGTGGTGTAAGGCTGGGTGTCAAACCTGCTCCCACCTCTCATATGCTAAGTCTGGAGTTTCTGGACGGTCTCAACTTGATGGCTCTCACACCCCATTCAAGATGTGGTCTGATTGGTTGTTCTTGTGTATAAAGGGAATTGTAATGCATTGTTCTTTGGATTCTTAATCTCCTGAGACCTTCTCCTCAGTTCTCCCTTGTCCTACTGTCCTACTCCTTGCTCACCTCTTGCTTTCTCTCTGATTTACAATGATCATGGTAGAGTAAGTAAGATTTAAAGCTTTCATATTGTAACATGTTTGCCTTGTAATTTATTTCATTCATTTGCTAAGTTATTAAATGTGTATTTCATTTAACCGTACTTTGACCATTCTTGCTCTGATTTAACCCATAGAGTCAAATACCTGGAATTCCATTGGTATTGGCATTATTTGGTTCATGCTAATACACTGTTCAGTTTCCCATTTTCCTTAAACCATAGGGTAATTAGTTTTGGATGTTTGGCCAATATATTACCCCCCTACAGTGGTAACAATAGTGGTAGGGAAAAACAGAAGACACAAATTCACAACACAACTATACGGACACAGACAATGTTAACATGTGGCTATAACAGCTTCATGTCAGCGAGCTTCTTTACGCAGCACGTGTCCTGCAGTAAGAATCCTCCATCGTGTCCTCTATAATTTCACTCGCTATTGCGTTGTTTACAAATGTGTACATGAAAATGTTGGGTCACACAAACACACCATTATGACTTCTTCCCCCAGGTATCCCATACCTTTGCCCCATAATCACCACCATTCCATAGATAAAACACACACAAACGCACCAAATCCATAACCCACACATTATTGTATATGTAACTGGCTTTTTTGTCTGAATTTCTCACTCTGTCCCTTAGGACCCAGTTCTGTTTTCAGGGTCTCTGAGGATGAATCTGGACCCCTTTGACTGCTACTCGGATGAGGAGGTGTGGAGATCCTTGGAACTGGCTCACCTCAAGAGCTTTGTGTCAGGCCTGCCAGACAAGCTTAACCACGAGTGCTCCGAGGGAGGAGAGAATCTCAGGTACATAGATAAGCATATTTACAGCCCACAAAAGACTTCCGAGCTATACATACCTCAAGCATATCAGTCTTAATCTTTCTCCCTCCTGCATTCAGTCTGGGTCAGCGCCAGCTGGTGTGTCTGGCCCGAGCACTCCTGAGGAAGACCAAAATCCTGGTTCTGGACGAGGCCACAGCTGCTGTTGACTTGGAGACGGACAACTTGATCCAGTCTACCATCCGCACCCAGTTTGAGGACTGCACTGTCTTGACCATCGCTCACAGACTCAACACCATCATGGACTACACCAGGTATCTAGTATCTAACTCGCACCCACCTCCTAGTAACTGGCAGAAATGCCATTGACCATGACAGACCACTTTTGTAAGACCATGCTGGACTACTCCAGGTAACTCGTGCACAAGCAACATGATGCATTAGACAAGTGAGTTGTGAACAAAAATACTTAGTTGTGAGTAGTGTTGTCACGGTACCAACATTTCAGTAGTCAGTACCAATACCAGTGAAATTTCACGGTACTCGATTACATTTTTGATATCAAAGCAAAAAACAAAAGTAGGTTACTGAACAACTCGCCGCCCCCTACCCCGTCGGCCGCCCCCCGACAGCGCCCCCAGAACGAGCACCGCTACTACCTGGCTGCGACTAACGAAAACAAAACTGCTCCATGGCAAGCCTGCAGGGGTGCCTGCAGCTGCCTGAAGGGGGCGCCAATATGCCAATTCCCCACAAACTGAAATGATCAATAAGAGAAAACTGCGCAGAGATTTCTTTAAAAAAATGCTTGTGCGCCCCCCACGTGACATGAAAAAATGCCGCCCAAGGCGGCTGCCCGGTCTGCCCGTGTCTAAAACCGCCCCTGAACAGAACATTAATACAATCACAATGCATGTAGGCCTAAAGGCAAACAATGGGTGTGGACTGAGTGTAGATATTAAGAGAACTCAGCAGATGACTTAGAGATCATTTGTTGAGCTCAAAAATATAAATCTTGACTTGAACATAATTTATAAGAAGTAGAAAGAGTGGATTCAACACGCTTCATGTGGCTCTTAAAATGAATGCATCAAAGATTTGCTGAGATATGACCTCACTTCCTGTTTTGGCGGCTTTGTCGCCAACTTTGATTGATTGGCTGTACCGGACAAACGGTTTTCGTGTTTAATGTTTTTATTGATCATTCAAGTTAAGTAACACAAACATGTTGACAGAAATTGGGCATCACATTGGGGGTCTTTTTTTGATCAATGGTCTTTTTATTGATTTCTCATCTCATTGCAAACAAGACATGTATACAGTATACAATTTAAATCCCACCACCTCCCACTTCCCACCGCCCATCTCCCCACCCCAAAAAATAAATAAATAAATAAAACACAACTGACCAAACTTTATCTCTGTTCTGTTCAAAATCAGAAAAGCCACAGTGCTCAGTAAGGTAAACCATCAATTACAGAGGGCTAGTCCTCAAGTATGTCTGAAGTGCTGACACTGTCAAGAAAAGGGCTCCAGATCTTATAAAATGTATTCACTGATCCTCTGAGACTATATCTAATTTTCTCTAATGAGAGAAAAGACAGTATATCTTTGACCCAGTGGGTGTGTTTGGGTGGGGCAGCTTCTTTCCACTTCAACAAGATGGAACGACGTGCCAACAGTGAAGCAAAGGCCAGGGCTTTACGTTTTGCTACAGGTAGTTGCAGTCCCTCCGGGGTAACCCAATGCCACAAGCAGGTCAGAGTTAATCTTGTGGTTTAGAATTCCAGAGAGAGTCTCAAATACTGCATGCCAGAAATCTTCTAGAGAGGGGCAGGACCAGTACATATGAATTAGGGAAGCATCTGCACTTTTACATTTATCGCATTTGGGAGAAATATTTGGGTATATTCGAGAAAGTTTCACCTTAGACAGATGGACACGATGCACAACCTTAAACTGTATCATGGAGTGGCGTGCACACATAGAGGATCCATGCACCTGTCTAAGAATGGACTCCTAACTACTATCTGGAAGGCATTGACCTAAGTCTTGTTCCCAAGCTGCCCGGACTGCAGCCAAAGGTGGAGAGTCAAGACCCGACATTAATTTGTACAGTCTTGAAATAGATCCCCTAGTAAATGGGTCAAGAGAGAAAAAACGCATCCAAAGGGTTCACAGGTGGCATAGATGGGAAGTTTGGTACTTGACACTGCACAAAATGCCTTACCTGGAGAAATCTGAAAAAAAATGTTTTTGGCAAATCATACTGTCTTGACAACTGGTCAAAAGAAGCAAATGTCTTATCTATAAATAGGTCTTTAAAACATTGTAGCCCTAGTTCATGCCATGCCATAAATGTCTTATCTTGCATCGATGGAACAAATAAGTGGTTCAATTCTATGGGGCTTAGTAGGGATGCTCTCTGAAAGCCAAATGTCTTCCTGAACTGAAGCCACATCCTAAGAGAGTGGTTTACCACTGGGTTGTTTGTAGGCATACGACTAATCCCAGGAAGAGCAGCACCCAAATATGCTGACAAAGAGGTCTGTCTACAGGCACTGTTTTCCATGGAAACCCAAGATGGACATTCAGGATTGAGATGGTAACGCCACAAGTATAACATGCACCGTAGGTTGGCTGCCCAGTCGTAGTATTTAAAGTTGGGAAGAGCCATGCCACCCTGTTCTTTTGGTCTTTGGAGAAAGGCCTTACGCAGTCTAGGCTGTTTGCCGTTCCAAATGAATGATGAGATAATGGAATCAAAGATTTGAAAAAGGAAAGAGGAAGAAAGACGGGTATGCACTGGAACAGATACAAATACTTGGGAAGAATGGTCATTTTGATCGAGTTGACCCGGCCAATGAGAGTCACGTTCAGAGGGGACCATTTTGAGAGGTCTTGTTTAGTTTGTTCTAACAATTTGGCAAAATTAGCCTTGAAGAGGTGATTGTAAGAGTGTGTAACATTAACCCCTAGGTATGTAAAATGATTCCCAGCAATCTTAAAAGGTACATTCAAGAATAGTTGTGATGCCTGATGATTAATAGGGAAAAGTTCGCTCTTGTGCAAGTTCAATTTGTATCCGGAGAATTGGCTAAATAAACACACCTGGATTAGAAATATAAAGTAAGAGGTCATCGGCAAATAAAGATACCCAGTGCTCAGATCCCCCCGCACCACACCTGTGATTTGTTTGGGATCGCAAAGTGCTATTGCTAGTGGTTCAATAGCAAGGGCAAAGAGTAGAGGACTGATAGGGAAGCCCTGTCGGGTGCCACGGTGTAGAGAGAATGAAGTGGAGTACTGACTATTGGTTAGGACTGATGCAGAAGGTGCGCCGTACAGCAGTCTTATCCAGGAGATGAAAACTGGGCCAAAACCAAACTTCTCTAAAACAGTAAAGAGGTAGTCCCATTCTACCCTATCAAATGCTTTTTCCGCATCCATAGAAATAATGCATTCTGGAACAGAATCTGAAGGGGAGTATAAAATATTGAAAAGACGACGAATATTAAAGAACGACTGTCAGTTTTTAATAAACCCAGTCTGGTCAGGGGATATTACAGAGGGGAGGACATCCTCAAGCCTTCTCGCCAACACCTTTGCTAAAATCTTCACATCACTGTTTAAAAGGGAGATGGGTCTGTACGAAGCACAGTCCATTGGGTCCTTCCCACCCTTAGCTAACAGTGAAATGCAGGCCTGAGCCATTGTTGGTGGTAGAACCCCCTTATCAAGGGATTCTGTGAGAACAAGGGTTAGATGACTAGAGAGCTAAGTAGAAAATGTCTTATAGAACTCTACAGGAAAACCATCTAGACCGGGATATTTTTGAGACTGCATAGAGAATATAGCTGATATTACCTCTTGCTGTGTAATGGGTTGTTCAAGAAGTTCTTTATAGTCTAAAGATATAGCTGGGATTTTTAAACCGCCTATGAATTACTCCATTTCATTACTTTTCACTGTAGAGTCAGATGTATACAAGTTACTGAAGAACTCTCTAAATTTTGAATTGATCACATTTGGGTCCGAGGTCATTTTCTCCATCATCAAATGGCAAAACTCTAATAGTCCGTTTGGCTCTTGCCCCTCTTAATTGGCTGGCAATAAGTTTGCCTGTCTTCTCCCCATGCTCATAAAAATCACTTTGAGTCCTCTGTAAAAGGTGAACTGTTTTTTGGGTGGAAAGTAGGTCAAATTCTGTTTTCACTTTTAAACGTTCCCTGTACAGCTCTGGAGTCGGGCTGGTTGCATATTGCCTATCTATATCTGTAAATTGATTTATAAGATGTGTTTGCTGATATTTACGATTTTTTTCTCTGTTGGCTGTAAAGGAAATAATCTGTCCTCTGAGAAAGGCCTTAAGGGCCTCCCAGACAGTTGCATTTGAAACTTCTGGGAATATATTGATGCTTAGAAAGGAGCTGATCTGTTCAGAAATTAACTCAACAAAATCATCATTCGTTAGGAGGGTTGAGGTTAACCGCCAGTTCCTCCTTGGTTTGGCTACAGAGGGAAATGATAGATATAAGGCCAGAGGGGCATGATCAGAAATTACAATACTCTGGTATGCACAAGAGCAAACCTTTGACATCATAACATTCTCAATAAGGAAATAATCAATGCTTGAGTATGAGTGATGAACATGTGAAAAAAAGGAGTATTCTCTCTTTGTTGGGTGTAAAAAACAGCATGGATCACCTATGCTGTACTCCGAAAGGAATTCACGTATATAGGAAGCAGACCTACTCACCACGTGGGGTCTAGTAGAAGAGCGATCTAAGACTGGATCCGAGCAACAGTTAAAGTCTCCTCCAATTATAAGAGGGTGGGAGTTCAGACCAGGAAGCATGCCCAGGACATGTTGGAAAAACTTGACATTGTCTATATTTGGGGCATAGATGTTAGCAAAAGTAACAAAGGTGTCAAGTAGTTTACCAGAGACAATTATGAACCTGCCATTTTTGTCTGCTATAACTTGGCTTGGGACAAACGACACAGCTTTATCAATCAGAATAGCCACCCCTCTTGCCTTCGCCGGAAAAGATGAATGGAAAAGTTGCCCCACTCAACTTTTGTGGATGCGAGAATGGTCACTATGTCGTAGGTGAGTCTCCTGTAAGAAAGACCACACTGGTCTTTAACTGTCTCAGATGAGAAAGGACCCTGTTTCTCTTCACTGGATGGTTTAAACCCTTTACATTCCAACTTACAAATCTAAGGTTGCAGCTCATCAGAATTATTATCAAGGACATAAGAGCAGGGGTGAGCGTATTGTACCCACCAGCCGCCTAGTGCTTTGCAACCATTCATCTCATAAACAAAGTGGCTAGAAATCATGTGTAACATATTTAAAGTAAGGTCAGTAAAAAAATCCCCTCCCTTCTCCAAAAAAGTATCCCACCCCCCCCATAGCACCCTTTTTCTCCCCCTGCAACCCTCCCAGAATCCAACTAAACACCCCTAAAGCTGCTGATGTAAACAGCAGCAAGCCATCAAAGACATTCTTTTGCCCACCTAAACTCATTCCGATTGTTACCACTACAAGCCTATTCCCCACACAAAGAAAATTAAACCTTTCAAAACATTACATATATCTCTGAATTCTCCGTAACGAAGAGTGGAAAATAAAATTGCGATTTTTAATAATAATGAAAATAATATAAAAATTAAAAGGCCAGGAAAAACTGCTAAGCTAACTAAACTTCATCAGTAATTTGCATAGAAGGCGATTTGCTTTAAAATGGACGTGATGGATATAGGAGTGATGGATATAGGAGTGATAGGAGTGATGGCTTAAGTCCTCGGCTGTAAAGATCAGACATGACCTGTCAATATTCCTAATTGTATGAACTGCATTAGGTAATTAAACCACAGAGACACACTTGGTGGATACTTAAATTTCCAATGTAAAATAATTTGTCTGCATGCCAGCAGTGTTGTAAAGGCAACAATGTTTTTATATCTTGTCCTTATTGTAAAATATCTCCTGTCTATAGTACAAAAAATGGCCATTACTGCGTTGGGTCTTAGATCAATACTAAGAGCTTCTGACAATGCTTTAAAGATTGTAGACCAATAAGATGTTAGGCTGTGCACGACCAAAACATATGGGTTAAGTTGGCAGAAGTACGTTGACACCTGTCGCAGCTTGCATCTGTGTTAGGGTATATTCTAGCAAGTCTGGCTTTGGAGTAGTGGATGCGATGTAAGATTTTGAACTGTATTATGCTTAATTTGGCACATGAAGTGCTACCATTCACTCTTAGTAAAGCGCTGTCCCAAATGTCTCCTTCCAAGTCCTCTCCCAGCTCATCCACCCATTCTGCCTTGATCTTTGCAAGAGTCGTATTTCTAAAAGAAGACATATAGGTATTGATTCTTGAAATAAGTCCTTTAAAGCTGAAGGTAGTCCCCAACAGATAATCTAAACCAGAAGGTGATGGTAAATATCGAAAGTTGGGGTCCTGATGTTGAAGGAAGTGGCAGACTTAAAAGTATCGAAATAGGCTAGACCCAGGGAGGCCAAATTGACGTGATAAGTCATCAAAGTGAAAATACTGTTTATGTACATATCCTTAAATGTAGAAATGCCTTGCCTTTGCCAGAGAGTAAATTCAGAGTCCAATCTAGCTGGAAGGAAAAGATGATTGTTGTGCATGGGACTTAAATTGAGAAGATCATTAAACCTGAAACTACGTCTAAGTTGGAACCATATTTTGAGGGTATTAATGACTACCGGATTGTTGGTGTATTGAGAGGCAGATATGGGAAGGCTGGAGGTGACCAGGGCTCTAAGAGAGGTTGAAGTGCAAGATGCAGCTTCAAAACGGCACCAGCCTGTATCAGGAGCGTGGAGCCAGTGCATGATTTTTTGACATTTGAGGCCCAATAATAATGACAAACATTTGGAAGAGCTTGGCCACCTTGCAGTCTAGGCCTCTGTAACAGTTCTAGCCTTATTCTAGGTTTCTTCCCATCCCATTTAAATGAAGTGAAGATCTTATCAATAGATTTGAAGATCGATTTAGGGAGATCAAGTGGAATACATTGAAACAGATAGAGACATTTTGGAAGCACATTCATTTTTATACAGTGCACTTTCCATGCTAAAGATTAGGTCAAGTGTCTTCCATTTCTTCAGGTCTGACTTGACCTTCTCAAATAGCAGACCAAAGTTTTCCTGGTAAAATTCCTGCATGTCCCTTGTACATTTAAATTTTACATGTATTCATTTAGCAGACGCTTTTATCCAAAGCGACTTCCAAGAGAGAGCTTTACAAAGTGCATAGGTCACTGATAATAACAACAAGATAGCCCCAAAGCATTGCGGGTAGTCAAAAACAAGAAGCACACATTGTGAACAACCAAAAAATTAGTTCCAGAGGGAAGAACCATAAGAGCATGTAGTTAAGCAAATTACAAAGTGTACCTGTAGAAAAAGCAACCAACAGTAAAAATAAAAATAAGATTAACTCAAATAGAATATTTCACAGCGAATACAACAGTTTAAATCAGTTACCACTAACCGACAAGAGCAACAAGTCTCTAAGCAAGAGTCATTGTGATCCTTGAAGAAACTAGCATTGGGTTCAGCAAACCATTCCTAAGTACCGTTGTACTCCCGGAACAAGTGCGTCTTGAGCCTTCTCTTGAAGGTGGAGACTGTCTCTTTGATGGAGGTGGGGAGTTGATTCCACCACTGGGGGGCCAGGCAGGAAAAGAGCTTGTGTTGGGACTGGGCAGTCTTGAGCGGTGGGACCACCAGGCGGTTGTCTGAAGAAAACCTTAGTGGCGGGTGGGGGTGTAAAGCTGCAGGAGAGACTTGATGTAGTCGGCTGCAGTCCCGTTCACTGCTCGGAAGGTCAGTACCAGGGTCTTGAATCTGATGCGGGCCGTGATGGGTAGCCAGTGGAGGGAAATGAGGAGCGGAGTAACGTGGGAGCGTCTGGGTAGATTGTAGACCAGGCGTGCTGCTGCGTTCTGAATCCTCTGAAGAGGGCGGGTTGCGCATGCTGGGAGACCGGCGAGCAGCGAGTTGCAGTAGTCCAACTTGAAGAGGACAAGTGCTTGGACAAGCAGCTGGGTGGAGTGCTCAGACAAGTATCTCCTGATCTTCCGGATGTTGTAGAGGGTGAATCTACCGGGAGACCGCAGCAATGTGGGCAGTGAGGGAGAGCTCATCATCCATGGTAACCCCAAGGTTCCTGGCAGGATGAAGGGGTCACCGTCGCAGATCCCAGGGTCATTGAGAGGTCGTGGGAGATGGAGGGTTTGGCCGGGATGATGAGAAGTTCTGTTTTGGCGAGGTTCAGCTGGAGGTGGTGCTCAGTCATCCAGGCGGAGATGTCTGCGAGGCAGGCCTCAATCCTAGCTGAGATCCCCAGATCGGTCAGGGGGAACGACAGGTACAGCTGCGTGTCGTCAGCGTAGCAGTGGTAGTAGAAGCCATGGGAGGTGATGATTGGATGAGTGAGGTGGTGTACAGAGAGAAGAGGAGGGGTCCAAGGACAGAACCCTGTGGGACACCGGTGGAGAGCTGGTGAGGGTCTGACAGTTTGCCTCCCCAGGAGACCTGGTAGGATCTTCCCAATAGGTAGGATGAGATCCACTGGAGTGCAGTGCCAGTGATGCCCATCTCAGAAAGTCTGTTGAGCAGGATCTGGTGGTTAACCGTATCAAACGCTGCAGAAAGGTCCAGCAGAATGATCCCGGATGACCTTGAAGCCGCTCCAGCAGACTGGAGGGCAGTGGTGACTGAAAGGAGGGCAGTCTCTGTGGAGTGGCCAGTCTTGAAGCCTGATTGGTTGGGATCAAGCAGGTTGTTCTGAGAGAGAAAGTTTGATAGTTGGTTAGATACAGCACGTTCAATTGTTTTAGAAAAGAAGGGTAACTGTGATCCCGGTCTGTAGTTCTGGAGGACGGCGGGGTTAAGGGAGGGTTTTTTGAGTAGAGGGGTAACTCTGGCCTGTTTGAAGGCAGAGAGGAAGGAGCCAGAGGTAAGAGAAGAGTTTAGGACATGGAGCAGAAAAGTTATGATGGAGGGGGAGATGGTTTGAAAGAGAGGGGAGGGGACAGGATCAATGGGGCAGGAGGTGGGGCGATGAGAGAGAATGAGGTCAGAGAGTTCTGACTCGGACAGAGGAGAGAAAAAGTTTAGACATTTATTTGGGTCAGTCATGGAGGGTGAGGGGGTAGGAAAGGTGGGTTTAGGGAACCGACTGCTAATGTGGGAGACTTTTTCCTCAAAAAAGGGGGAGAAGTCGTCTGCTGTCAAGGTGGAGGGGGGGGGGGGGGGGTGGGAGGTGGGTTAAGAAGGGTGGAGAAGGTAAAGAAAACTTTGTGGGGGTTTGAAGCAGAGTTAATTTTGTTCAGAAAGTAGAGGGTTTTAGCACCAGTTATGTGAGAAGAGAAGGATTTGAGGGAGTGATACTTATCAAGTTCCAGACGTCTTTGGACTTGCGCCATCTCC
Source organism: Hypomesus transpacificus (assembly GCF_021917145.1). Lineage (NCBI taxonomy): Eukaryota > Metazoa > Chordata > Actinopteri > Osmeriformes > Osmeridae > Hypomesus > Hypomesus transpacificus. Next base: position 1,360,896 of record NW_025814031.1, on the reverse strand, counting down.
TCTCAGCTGCTCGAAGGGTGGACCGCTCTTCACGAATAACATCCGTAAGCCACGGGCAGGAAGGAGAAGATCGTGCAGGCCTGGTTGACAGGGGACAGAGAGAGTCAAGTGATGCAGTTAAAGTGGTTAACAGGGTCTCGGTGGCAGTGTTAGTGGGGTGGGACGAGAACTCGTCAATGGGAGGGAGGTAGGATGTTACAACAGAGGAGAAATGGGGGGGGATAGGAAGCGGAGGTTGCGCCAGAAAGTTACGAGGGGAGGGGAGGTAGGAGGAGTTGGAGGGAGAGAGACAGAGAATTGGATAAAGTAGTGATCAGAAATGTGCAGTGGGGTAACATAGGTTAAGTCAGTGATACAGTTACGTGTCAGGATGAGGTCTAGCTGTTTGCCTGCCTTGTGGGTAGCCGGTGTGCTCAGCAGCGTCAGGTCAAAGGAGGTCAGGAGAGACCAGAAGTTGACAGCCTGCATTCCTTGGAGGTGGATGTTGAAGTCCCCAAGGACTATCAAGGGGGGTTCCATCATCTGGGAGGACGCTGAGGACCATGTCCAGCTCCTCCACAAAGTCAGCTAGTGGTCCTGGTGGGCAATAAAGAACAATTAAGCATGCTTTGATATGGTCACTTAGCATCACATAATGGTGTTCAAATGATTTGGCAGTAAAAGAGAGTGGTGTGGATGTGTATTTAATATGTGGGGAAAGAAGCAAACCTGTCCCACCACCCTGCCCGGTTGAGCGGGGTGAGTGAGTGAAGGAGTGGTTGACGGAGAGAGCAGCTGGAGTTGTAGTGTTCTCTGGGCGGATCCACGTCTCTGTCAGCGCAAGGGCATGAAGAGAAGCATGGGATGCAAACGCCGGGATGAAGTCTGCCTTGTTCTAAGCAGACTGGCAGTTCCAGAGCCCTAAAGAAAGAGAGAGGGCAGGTGGAGAAGATCTGGATATGTAGTGAAGGTTAGAAGTTGATCATATATACTTTGTGACATATCTACGTCTACGTAATGAACAGGAATGCTAAGGAAACACATGCTAGCTATAAATAAATTCTAGGTAGAATATAATCTAAATATGAATAGGTTGATACTTATCAGAAGAGGTGATCCGCCTCGTCGGCCTTCCTCGGTGGACTCCCGCAGGTAAAATCCCTGTCTTTATTCAACCGAGTCTTCGTGCGCCGAGGCTGCCAGGTGAGGCTGCCTCTGCAGTGCTAACCTCCTTAAATATGCTAATGCTCGGATACAAAGCCCCCAATTACTGTCAAACAAAAGAGTACCCTGAAACCGAAAATGACTCACTGGCTATCTACTCTTTGACCAGTTCAAACTGGTTATCTAACTGCTGACCCTTCAGCTCTACCCAAGAGACTAAGTTTTAGCTAAACTCAATATTATACTACAGCCTTGATCACTCGTAGTCAATGCGGCGGTCTCGATGTTCTCTTCAGCAGGACGCTATACGCTCTCGTAATTGTAATGTTAATGCCCAAATATCTAAAGCCATTACTAGACACATGGAATGGTAGAGCATTGTTTTGTATTTGAAGAGTCAGGTCATTAACAGGATAACATTCATTTTTGCTCGAATTCAGTTTTACCCTGAAAAAGCACCAAAGCACAGATCACATGGGGGGCACTTGAAACAGGGTCTGATGCATACATAACAAATCATCCGCGTACAGAGATACTCTATGCTCTTCCCCTTCCCTATGGATTCCACTTAACAAGGCCAATGATTTGAGTGTAATGGACAGGGGCTCTATGGCCAGGGCAAATAGCAGTGGGCTGATAGGACAGCCCTGACAGGTGCCTCTCTGTAGCTGAAAATACTGAGAGCGCTTACCATTCTTAATTACTGAAGCTCTGGGTGAGTTATATAAGAGGGAAATCCATGAAATTAAGTTAGGACCATATCCAAATTTCCTTAAGCATGTAAATAAATATTTCCATTCCACCCTATCGAAGGCTTTCTCTGCGTCAAGCGCGATAACAACCTCAGGGATCGTACTGGGCGCAGGAGAGTGAATAATATTTGAGTCGGCGGATATTTGTAAATGAATGACGCCCCAAAAATAAAACCAGTCTGGTCAGCAGAGACCACGTCAGGCATTGTGGTTTCTAAGCGTAAGGAAAGGCCTTGGCCAAGATCTTCACGTCACAGTTGAGGAGGGTCGGTATGAGCTGCATTCTGTGTTATCTTTACCTGGTTTAAGCAAAAGGGTAATTGATGCTTCAGTCAGTGTTGGCGAAAGGAATCCATGGGACACAGAATCATTAAACATATCAAGTAAAATTGCAGATAATTTACCAGAGAACTTTTGATAGAACTCTATAGGGCAGTGGTTCCCAAACTTTTCTGGCTCACGGCACCCCTAAACATATCTCTCTCCATCCACGGCCCCCCTATTTTTTACTTTTTACTCTCAATCTCCTTTGTGTCATATTTGTACTTATGCCATTTGATTTAACCTTGTGATATGTTGAATAGGCTATAATTGATTTTACAGTATTATAGGGATTACATTGAGAAAGTGGGATTTATCTCATTTTTTTATATTCAAATGATCCACTCTCTTTAATTAAACTCATTTAATAGAACTTTTGAATAAATAGTGAACAGAATATGAACAGACAACGTCTGTCCCTGACACAACTATATCACTGTCACCCTGAATATTTCATCTCCGGTAACTTGTTTAATGCAACATGTAACTTGTTCAACTACATGCTCCTATGGTTCTTCCCTTTGGGACTTATTTCGTTTTCACAATGTATGCTTCATGTTTTGGCTACCCGCAATGCTTGGGACTATCTCGTTGTTATGATCAGTGACCTATGCACTTTTGTAAAACTCTATTTTGGAAGTCGCTTTGGATAAACACGTCTGAATGCATAAATGTAATGTAATGGTAGCATTGTTGTCCAGTTCTTTGCAAACTAAAAAGTTATCTATAAATGTGTCCATTGTCCTCATCCACGTATCTCACGTTAGCATTCAGCTGGCAAAGGCCACTAGCATCAGTGGACTTGTCTATTTGAAGCGCCAATTTCCACCTTAGCCGTAGTTTCTCATTGAGTATACGGATTTCATGTCCTCCGACATATCATCAATGCGACTTTTGATCGTGTTATCAGAGAGGGGGATTTTTTCTTTTGCAGCATCTGGCCCTAGCATTACCTCATGCATTTTTTTGCAGGCTGGTAATAAGAGCGACTCTGCTGAAGTGTGTGGCTTTTTAGATTTAGCAAACAACTAAAAAAAACAAGCCTTTTGTGCCTTCTCATACACGCACGGTAGAAAGCATACGTTCGCTCTGTGTGCTATTCTGTGTTGTACGTCTTTTAAAATATTCAATGTCTTTGTTCTGGTGTGCCGGGTTCTTGGTCTCCAGGTGCCTTGCCAATTTGCTAGGCACCATGGCTGCATTAGCCAACGTCTCCCTGCAGACCAGGCATACTGGAGGTATGAGTCGTTATAATGCCTCACTTTTCTCTTTGCTGAATTCGATTCCAATGTCTGTTCCTGTGGAGGTGGATGCATTCTCTTTAAAAACGTATCCATTGCCCCTACCTGCGCTCCTCCATCTGCTGTCAATACGGAATAACGAACGAAGTCAACGAAAGAACTGTTGTTGACCTTAAACCCTGAATTAACTGTGAACTGTAGATTTTTGTAATTTATTTTTTATGTAATTAAATGATCAAGTCTTGGGCCATTCCGCGGCACCCCTGAGCATGCGTCACGGCACCCCAGGGTGCCACGGCACCTACTTTGAAAACCCCTTCTATAGGGTACCCCCCAGGGCCAGGCGTCTTGCCATTCTGCATTGCCTCAATTTGTATCAACAATTTCTGTACATTTTAGTGAAAGCTCAGTCTCAGTCCTATGTCTTGCTTTGATAGAAGGGGCTTGGAGATCATTGAAAAACATTTCCATGTCAGAGCTATCATCCGGTACCTCTGACCAATGTTCCCGCACTGAGCAAACAGAAATCTGTCTGAGCTTAAACATCAGTACTCTGAGCAAAGTTTGCAGAGAACTCCACTAGCTTCTTCGTAGCTAAATATATCAGAAAGCTTCATCAGCGCACCTGGACCATCGCTTGTCCGTTTGAACAATTTCATCAAGCCATTTGTGTTTAAATCTAAAATTGTGCCTTTTTTTGGGCGCCTGTAACAAGGGCGTAGGTTTGGTCTCAGCTTTGGTAGGGACACTTTTTTATACGTAGGTCATTGGTTCAGGTTTTATAGAGCTGTACTAGGCCTACATAATCTGTACTGGACTTCTGAGCAATGAAATCTTATACGATGCATACATTTGGGCATCCCAATTTATAGCACCTTTTTACTATCTACAAGTATAAGTGTGAATGATAACATTCATGGTTAACATTGTCTAAACATCCCTTATAAAACTGCAATTTAATGCAGTATTTACCAAAATGGACAATTCAACTTTTCACCTGAACCCCTGATGCTGATTCATCACCAACCTGCTCTACATCTGTATCTTCAGGGTGCTGTTTTTCCTGCACAGTAATTCATCAATTTAATACAGACGCTAACCATGCTTAGTTGACTGCTGACATTGATCGAGATTACAGGGATAGGCATATTACTATCCAAGGGATCATATAGGCCTACTTATTACCAGTTAATATCACTTTTAAGTTGCTAGCCTGCTGGTACTAGGCTAAACTAGCACGGTCACATTATGTGGGTAGGTTAACTTTATCCTTCTGGCTTCAACAAGACAAGCTGCTGCTAACACACTGGTTGAAAGATTGCAGAAGCTAGGGATAGATTGAATACAAGCAAAAGTTACATGCTCCACTACACTAACAACTTTCAAAACATGTTTCCATTTTAGAATGGGTGTCGATGTAAGGCCAGCAGATTTGCACTGTGTGTGTAGTTTTCCTATTAGCTAACTAACAATGACCTTCTTGCTAGCTACTTAGTCTCCGGGTGGTGAAAAAAACTTCTGATATCTCTCTTCTTTTTGGGTGACATTTTTCTATCTACAAAACACACAAGGGTCAAAAATATAAATGCTGAGACCAAACCTAATATGAGGCTTTATTATTTCCTGGCGTACTACCAGCTCTCTTTCTGCAAGTCACGATTCACGAAGTGTTTCTGACTCTGCCTGCCACTTCAGCCAATGAAATGACATTGTCTTGTCTCGCAGGCGCGAGGGCGCATTGGTTAACTTGGAAATGTATTTTTCACTTTTCTGGGCAACGAATATAGTAAAGACAATAATACAAATTAGTTTTGCAAATATATTGTGCAAAATATTTTTTTCGAAAATTAACAAAATATTGGTTGGGACAATTGTATCTTTCCCAAACTTTGGTTGTGACTAGTCCCTATGGACCCTACGCAAACCTACGCTCTTCGCCTGTAAAGGTAACAATTCTGATTTTCGTTGCCAGTCAAAGCTTGAGCAGAGCGCCAGGGTCGTTGTTTTGTTAAAAGCTTGCGTCTAGAGTGACATTGAAATGTATGAAGTGGGTTTCGCCGCATTTCGCCGATCCACTGAACATTTATTGTTTTTATAAAATAATTGTATTTAAAAAAATACAGATTTTATTTTATTTTGTGCGCGGTCTGGAAAATCGAATGCGCGGGTCCTTCAACTGATCTGCGCGACTCTGGAATCTATAAAGTCATCTATTTTATGGGAGCTCATGTCAAAAAAGGTCTCATCAGCCAGAAAGCTTCTATCTAATTTTCAAATTTGCAAGAAGGGAAGGCAAGGTCTAATATTACAGGGGCATGATCCGATTCAGCTATAGCTGAGTATTCAGCATTTGTGACAAAGGGGAAAAGAGTCTGGTCGATAACAAATTATCTATCCTACTATACAAATGATGTACAGAGGAAAAGAAAGAGAAAGACTTGTTTTGTGGAAATAAAGAACGCCAGGGGTCAACACTTCCTATCTGGTCCATAAAGGCTGATAGTAGCTTTGCCTTTTTAGGCAGATTTGTAGATTTAGAATTGGAACGGTCTAATACCGGATTCATTACACAGTTAAAATCGCCGCCAAATATCAATAGCTGCGAGTTCAAATCCGGAACTAATGAAATTATTTTCCCCATAAATGTATCATCGTCCCAATTCGGAGCATAGATATAAACTAAAACCACAGGCCTATGGCAGAGAAGCCCAGATATCATTACAAACCGTCCTTGTGGGTCTGAGGTAACAGTGGTCGCACTAAATTGGATTCTTTTATGGATCATTATGGCTGTTCCACAAGTTTTTGAATTATGATTGGAGTGGAATACATTCCCCACCCATCCTTTTTTTTTTATCTGACTTGATCTTTAACCAGTAGGTGGGTTTCCTGTAGAATGCAATATCACACTTTAAGTATTTTAGATGATTAAATATTCAGACTTTTTTAACAGGCCCATTTAAACTTTTTACATTCCAGGTAATGAATCGTACAGCAGCCCTCTGTAAGCGGGGAATCGAAAGGCCAGAGATGCTTGGTGTTTGTCCCTGGCTTGGGAACCACAATTCACTTTAGGTTAGATTCTCAGGGAGATAATTGACTCGTTAATATCTGACTCCAATTTTAAGACATGTACACAAGTGCGTTACCTGTAACCTTGAGCGCTAAACCGTTCATCAACCTTAAATAACATGAAACCCTGACGTAGGTAAAGATTGTCCGCTTGATCTGAGCGCCGACCCTAAAGTACGCGTGTTCACTAAACAGTCGTTTATCTCTACTATAATATGGATTTAACCATAGTAGACCCAGTAGGATATGTAATCGATCACTCAGAGGCTCCGGTAAATTCCTTCGGAGCGTGGAGATCCACTGTAAGTAACTGTTAAGAGGCCTTAAGTTAAAACCTACTCAAAAAGTCTGTTTAAAATCAGTTAGCCGCATCAACCAGACTAGATCTAAGTTTTCACCGCTGCAGCTTAATAGATACGTTTCAAAGAGAACAAGTAATGTCAAAATGCACAATAATAGTTTATTATCTAAATAGTAAGATAATCAATACAATGAAAATGAAATATCATCAAATACAAAACATACTTCCAGAGCAATGGTTAATAAAGGTATTCACAATGAAGACTAGGCGCCTAACGCACCGGAGCTGTATCCTAAACAAAACTCAAGGTGATTGGTAAAAACGTCTTCCTATATACACCCAAACCTGACTAAAATGGGGACACCGGTCACATGACTGAAAAGTAGTCTAACGCATAGAAATTCAAATTGGATCATTAATCAAGGCTACAGTAGACCAAGTGGTTCCCTTGCAAGACAGGGGAATATGTTAAACACAGGCTGCAGGCTAAACACTATATCCAAAAACCTCTGGCAATACAGTCTCTGACACTTGTGCTCAGGAAGGCTCCCAGCGATTATGACATGTAAAAATGAAAATGAGATGGTCGAGCAATACAATAACCGTAAAACAAACAAGCATATGAAAACGTGCATAACATAAGTATTGAAAGGTAACAAGGCCCACAAGCAATGTGGGCCGTGAGGGAGAGCTCGTCATCCATGGTAACCCCAAGGTTCCTGGCAGAGGATGAAGGGGTCACCGTCGCAGATCCCAGGGTGATTGAGAGGTCGTGGGAGATGGAGGGTTTGGCCGGGATGATGAGAAGTTCTGTTTTGGCGAGGCTCAGCTGGAAGTAGTGCTCAGTCATCCAGGCGGAGATTTCTGCGAGGCAGGCCTCAATCCGATTAGTCCAGCAATAACGTCAGTGAGTATTCATACCTCGGGTCCTAGGAGTTTAACTCCTTACCGAACTTCTGACCGATAAACTTCTGAGCTTCATCAGGTGAGTCAAAGGTAAACACGTCTTCCCCGAACATCACGCGCAGCTGGGCCGGGTATAGCAGATGGAGTCAGACGTTCCTCCGGTACAAGGCTTGTTTGACGCCATTAAACTCAGTTCTCTTTTTAGCGAGCGCTGCGCTGACAGCTTGATAGACCCGGTATCTTGATATTTGAGTTTGTGGTTCCTGGCCCACGCAGCTTCTTTCTGTTGAAATCTGGAGAAACAGATCAGGAATGAGAGGGGGGATGATCTCTGATCGGATCTGGAGGTTGGGGTCCGGTGGGCCCTCTCCAATTCAGGCGGCGCAGGGAAGACATCGGTACCCATCGCCTGCATCAGTGCCTCAGACAAGAACTTAATGGGATCTTTGCCATCCTCGCTGCCTTCAGGGATGTTTAATATACGGAGGTTAGCTCTCCGCGAGCGATTCTCGAGGTCGTCAATTCAATCCAGAAGTGACTGGTTTTGTTCTTGGAGCGCTTTCATGGCAGGCTCCGCTACCGTTAACCTTTCAAAGTTGTCACCAGCCACAGACTCAACAGAGGCGAGACAGCCCTGGAAGGACTTCACTGTCGATTGTAGTGAGTAGTGAAGATTATAGCGGTTTAATAGCTTCTAGAATCAGGGAAGAGACATCCTCCTTCAATGCGGTTTTCTGTTTGGCGAATTCTGCAGACAATTGGTCCATGCCAACCATCGTGGTTACCTCTGGAGCTGCAGGAGGTATTGCCGATGTCAGAGAACTGTTAGCTGCAAAAGATGCTAGCTTGCCTGCAGCACTCGTTGCAGCACGTGTGGCCGGGGTTTCCACGTTGTCGGCCGATTAAGTGGTTTTAGATTTGCTCATCTTATGCGGGGTTGACTAAACTAGGTCAAGCCGCGTTGGTAATGCCAAAATGCTCAAAGAAAGATAGTTTTAAAAGGAAAGGAACAAAAAACAAACTGGGAGCCTCCACGTGTGTGTCCTCTCTCTACATATCACAACCGGAAGTCAACAAACGGTTTTCGAAAATCAAAAGACCATGTGATAACTTTTGTGAGACTTGGTCTGGAGATCATCTCTGGCAATCTTGATGAAGGTTTGACAAAACTTGTAGGAAGAGTATCGAAAACACGTTTCCCTTCAACTTCAAAATGGTAGAAAATCTGTATAGCTGAGTATGACGTGTGTTGAAGTCGTCTTGATCCAGGGAATCCAACGATACCTCATTTTTGAAAATCGGCCACACAGTTTAAAAGTTACATGTGTAAACGCACTTTCAACTTTGACCCGTTGGTAGCGCTAAAGTTCTCCAATGGGAGACATGACATTTGGTGAAAATGATGAGGGGACTATCCCAAAGTGTGGCAAACTTTTCACCATAAGGTTCTAGGGGCTGCCATAGACACCAATATGCGGAAGTTTACACATAATAATAATAAATATAGATGCAAGCAGCAATAGCGGATTCCTCCAAAACATTGCGAACCATTGAAAAATGTATATTCTTCACAAATTGTCACTGTATAGAAAAATCCATGCTGCAGACTTACCAATGGGATACCAAATCTGAAATACAATACCATCAAGATCCACAAGGGCCTTTGCTTCAAGCTAAGGAGTGAAGGGTGGGGGCTTGGTCAGCCCACCCATTCCAGAAAGCCTTGTATCTTTGTGCGTCAGGGCGTGGCCTGTAGCGCCACCTATGGGTACTGGTGGGCCATTTGTGGTGCGGTAGTTACTCATGGCCTATACTATCAATGTTTCAGGATTTGGAGAACTTTTTACCATTGCATACAGAATCGGAAATGCAATGACACCAAGGTCCTCAAGGGCCTATGCTAAAAATCAAGGAGTGAGTGGGGGCTTAGTCAGCCCACAATGTCCTGAAATGTTTTGTGTGCGTCTCCCCAAGCTCGAGCATGTGTCAGGGGCTCTGGGGCCGGTTGCACAAAACACCTTAAGTTAAGATTTTCCTTAAAGTCAGAGTTAAGTTTTCCTTAAAATATAAATGCACAAAGCACCCTTAACCCTTAAGCACCCTTCACTATTTTCCTTAAGGTTTCCTTACATGTTCCCTTAAGTATTTAAGGTTTTCTCCTTATCTTGGTCTTATACTTAAGGAATCCCTTAAAGTTTGTTAAAGCGTTGCACGAAAGACCTTAGCAACCAAAGTAAGGAAAAAAAACTGAAGGTACCTCTAGTTAATCTTTAACCTCAACATGGCCGAGTTAATGCAGATAAATGAACCTATCCTAAGCAGAGTGTTCCGCGACCATGAGAACCCGATGGATACGTTTAATGATGAGCAATTGATTTTAAATTATAGATTTGACCGGCAGTCAATTCACGAATTGTCCGACCATTTAGAGTTGGATCACTCTACTTTCCACAGCTGTGCTCTTCCAGCCGTATTGCAGTTATCAATTGCTCTATGGTTCTATGCTACGGGATTGTTTCAGTCTGTAATAGGAGAGGTATTTCATGTACACAAGTCAACGGTGTGCCGCGTCATTCACAGTTTCTAACGGTCTTACCCGTCTGTTGAACACCGTGGTTAAGTTCCCATTAAAACAAGAGGAGGATGCGATAGCGGCGCACTTCTTTAATGTTGACGGTTTCCCGAGAGTATGCAGCATGATAGACGGGACCCACATAAGGATTCAAGCGCCCGTTCAATATGAGGATCAATTTGTCAACAGGAAAAATCTACAATCAACGTCCAGTTAATTTGCAATCACGTAAATAAGATAACCAACGTCGTTGCACGATGGCTTGGCAATACCCATGACGCTCGGATACTGGATGAAAGCAACCAATCAAGGGAGTTTAAGGAGGGTATTAGAAAAGGCATCCTACTTGGAGACAGCGGGTATCCTTGTCGTTCATGGCTTATGACACCCTTCAGGAATCCTGCCAATAGAGCTCAGGCAAGTGATCTCACCTTTTATCAGCTGCATTCTTGACCTTAATTTGGGCCTATAGCCGAATTTAGTCAATGTTTTTGATAATAATTTATAGGACCATTTGGTCCAATCTCCATCTCCCACACAGGAGACCTACAACTTTGGTCTGTGCAAGACACAGGCCATTATGGAGCGGGTAAACTGACAGTTGAAACGCCGCTTTCACTGCCTGCATGCTGAGCTCCGTGTAGATCCAGGCAGAGCATGCAAAATAATTTTGGCATGTGTGGTGCTGTTTAACTTGTCAAAGAACTTCACTGTACTTGAGGAGGAGGAGCAGCATGCCATTGATTAATTTGAAGAGGATGCAGAAGTGGAAAACAATGGCTACACTATGCGTGAGGCCATAATGAAGAATGTTTTCAGTTAAATGTGACAGGCTACCAAAAAGAATGAATCATTTAATAGGCAAATTGTATTTTATTTTTTTTGAAATGTAATTATTTGATCAAGTTGTATATGGCTACTACCGTATTTCTTCGAATAAACGCCGCCCTCGAATAAACGCCGCCCTCGAAAAAACGCTGCACCCAAAAAATCTGAAAACTGTTATCTAATCGGTTAAATTCAACCCCGGTATTTATTACACATGTAAGCTACATAGGCTTGTGTACAATAGAACATGTAAAAAAATACATACAACTGAACATGTAGGCCTAACTAGGTACCGGTAGGCTACCTAAACATCAATGTCTTCAACATCGTTGTCCTCCTCCTCCTCATCCACGTCGTCGATCTCCTCATCATCCACATCGTCGTTCTCCTCCTCCTCCACGTCGTTGTTCTTCTCCTCAACATCATCCCTTTTCTGGATCGCTTGTCTCGCCGCTTCTGCAATACCGCCGACTTTAGTGCAGTGTATGCGGTCTGGATCGCCGGTAGTAATTCCAAATGCTTCAAAGGAGCGTATTATTACGTCTTTGGAGAGTCGCTGCCACGCTTCTTTTACCCAATTGACCATTGTGAGTCGAGAAGGAGCACAAGGGTTTCCAGCAGGAGTCAGATCAGTAGCCCTAGCAGGTTCCTGCAGCCACTCTTCATAAAGTGACCTGTACGCTGCCTTAAAAGGCGCATTCCACAACACATCTGCTGGCTGTAGCAGCTTGGTGCAGCCGCCCGGAATCACACCCATGATGGTATTTGTTTTCTTAACGCTCTCCTTTGCCTCCTCTATGATGTGGGAGCGGAAGCTATCCCAGATGAGAAAACGCTTGCCAAATGGCAACTTGCCCCGACGCTTTTCGATCCAAGCAAGTGTTGTTGGTGCTTGCATCCAACCATTTGAAGACATTTCAATTACCATGCCACGGACATCTTTTAGGTCAGCAGGCAGCCGTTTACCTTTAAAAACCATGAGTGCAAAACATCCATGTTGCCTATTGCTCCTGGTGCGAAATTGTATCTTGCACGATGCTTGCTACAAAAGTTCACAAATTTCGTAACCTTGTCCGTGAACTCTGGTGGCAGGCGCTGTCCAGTGGTTGTTTTTTGTCTAATGACAAAATCGTTTCTTTTTAGAAATGTATCCACCCAGCCACGTGATGCTTTGAATTCTTCTTGACCTTGAGCTTGTCCAAGCTGTTTTGCCTTCAACGCGATACCTTGGCAAGTGACTCTATGGTAACTCTCTCATTGCTGTACTACCCAGTTAGCACACTTTGCTCCACTTTAGGTATTAGAGGTTTTCGACCACCACCTTGAAGCCTGAACCGCTCACAGGCACTTGTACCAGGTAGTGCATCAAAGCGAGGTAGCTGACTTCGCCACTCGCGAATTTGCCTTTCATCAACTCCTTGTGCGTGCGACAGCTCTGTTGCTGCTGGTAAGTGCTTTCTGCATAGCTCTCCGTTTAAAAGCTAACGTGTATGAACGTTTCGGCATGCTGCTTCACAATGTAGAACATCTGTATTTGAGACAGTTGTAGGCTACTACCAACGCACACCTAATTGGTAGCCAATGAGAAATGGAGTTGCCGCACTCATAGACAAAACAAACATTTATCTAAACAAAGAATAGACAAGGAGGTCAGTGGTAGTAAGTGACACCTGTGTTTTTAGCTGCATGATTCATTTGGCACAATGCCAGCCACAAAGTTGTCTATGGCTGCACTGCAATTTACGAAGTCTCTCTTACTAATTAAACGCCGCACTTGAATAAACGCAGCCCTCGAATAAGCGCTGCACCAAAAATGAACGTTATTTAATAAACGCCGCGGCTTCCAGAACAGTTAATGTTACTTCTAAGGATTCTTCAGGGAGCTTGCTCATCTTGTACTGTAATAAAATGTTCTGTATGTTCAAATTTCTCTGCTCCATGTTAAGTTCTCAATTTGTATCTCAATTTTTTTTGGGGGGGAGAAGCAAAACTATGATATTAGATAACTGAATGAGCTACTTTGTTAGATATCTTCTTACTTTGACACTTTTTGTGTCCGAGGGTGAGGGTTCGCTGGGCTGCAACGCCGGACAGTCGATGCGTTTGCAACGTTACTTGCATCATCATAATCAGCATAAACTAATGACTCACTTCCTTTCCAAATTACCACTGCTCTCCTCCGACAGTAATCCCAACCATAGTAGGTGAGTCGCTACCAATGATGTTTGCTACCATCACTGCCTCATCTGAAAGTGGTTTTGGAGGTGTACCTCCACCTGAAAATGTATTCCAAACTAAATGTATTTTATGTTAGTGCTATAAAACAACAACATCATTATGTTAGGCTACTGTGCTGCAGTCTAAACATGAAGGTTATTTTTCGCGTTGTCGGCTACAGTAGGCCTACCTCTAAGCTAGCCTAGACTACTGTAATTGTAAATGTTACTGTAGAAGAACAAAATGTTACTATGTAGCAACTACACCTACAAGTAAAGTTGATCTCACCAGTTTTATTGGACTCCCTTCTGAAATGCGTAATCTCTTTTGTGGACATTACAGTTAAGTTATTTTATTTTTTTGAATTTCTGAAATTGACTGTTTGACCAATTTTTTTTTGAGTTTATGTTGGTTGCTATTTCCTCCCACATTCATAGATTTTTGTGGGCAGTTATGTGCGAATCAATATGTGTTTTATTTTGCTATATTCCTGTAGAAGGACAATCTTTTCCTCCTTTGACCAATTCGGTTTTCTTGCTTTTTTTGCTTCCATTTTTAGCTCTAGCTCCTAGCCTACTAACGAAAAAACTGAACAGGTCACCGTGAAAACAGTCGAATTTTACTGCTGTCAAATCACGTTCAATGTAGTAAATCCCTTAATGTTTCACCTTAGCTGAGGAAACCATTTAAGGGATTCTGTGCAACCCCCTTAAGTAAATCCCTTAGCTAAGGAGAAATGTACCCTTAAGTGTCATAGTTAATAAGACAAACAAATCACAATTATTAGCCAAAACACATTTTTGCTTCCTGCGGCCACGGCCAGTGATCACATGACACCAAATTATTTGGACATCATCAGAAGAGGGTTCCGAGTCATCATACCAAGTTTGGTGTTGATTTCTCAAGGATTTGCTGAGATATGACCCAACTTTCTTCTGTTTGGTGTCTTTGCTGCCATTTTTGATTGGCTGTACTGGACAAACTGTTTTGAAAATCAAAAATCCTCTCGAAATATTTTTTGAGGGTTGCTGTGATAATGATGTGTGCCAATATTGGGGAAGATTTTACAAAAATTGAAGGAGGAAAAGCGAAAAAAACGTTTTTCCTTAAAATTCAAAATGGCAGAAAATCTATATTACCGGAAATTGACGTCATAGGGTTTGTTGAACTCGACTTGACCCAGGGAATCCAACGGTACTTTGTTTTTGAAAATCGGTCATACGGTTCAAAAGTAACGTGTGTAAACACAAGTCCAACTTTGACCCGTTGGTGGTGCTAGAGTGCTCCAATGGGAGACATGAAACTTGGTGAATATAAAGAGGGGACTGTGCTTAATGAGTGTGCCAAATTTCACAACTTTTTACCTTATGGTTCTAGGGGCTGCCATAGACTCTAATGGGAGAGGAAAATGATTTATAATAATAATAATTGTAAGAAAAGGTAGAAACACTTAGGTGGCTTCGCCGCTTCACGGCTTGGCCACCAAATACAGCTGCAAGCAGCAATGAAGTGGCCAAGCAGTCATATGACCCAGAAAACATTGTAAACGTCTTCAGAACAGGGTTCCAAGTCCCAATACCAAGTTTGGTGTGAATCCATCAAAGATTTGCTGAGCTAGGACCCAACTTCCTGTTTGATGGCTTAACTGCACATTCTGATTGGCTGTAACGGGCAAACAGTTCCGAAAATCAAAAAACAATGTGATGGGCTTTGTGAGGCTTGGTCTGAAGATAATCTCTGCCAACTTTGGTGAAGTTTGGACAACAGCTGTAGATGAGTAAAGAAAAAAGTTTTTTCAGAAATTCAAAATGGCGGCAGCATCATAGCTTCCAGTCTGTCAGTGTCACTATTGTGTGTAAGCGGCACCAAGGGCTGCAAACGTTCATTTGGAATTTTCCACCGGAGCTTTAGCTAGCTGGCTAACGTTGCGTTCTCTCCTGTGTTCAATGACTCAATTCATCAAGCTGTCACTAACATTAGCTAAGTCTATGTCAACAGAGCTCCTGGGTAACTCCTGGGTAGCACAAATCGAATAGATGCCCCCCATCCAGACTCGGCGCCCTCTGCTGTGCAACTAGCGTGTCCCATCGCAACGTTTGCGTGATTTTTGGTGCGTTTACAATAGCATATTATTGGCCGGTGAGGCTGTGATTGGAAAACGGGACTGGAGCTGTCCCGGACGGGACAAATCAAAATCACCCATAAATCGGGATGTCCCGGACAAATCGGGACGGTTGGCAACCCTACATGACACCAAATTAATTGGACATCCTCAGAAGAGGGTTCGAGTCATCATACCAAGTTTACATTTAGTCATTTAGCAGACGCTCTTATCCAGAGCGACTTACAGTAAGTACAGGGACATTCCCCCCGAGGCAAGTAGGGTGAAGTGCCTTGCCCAAACACAACGTCATTTTGCACTGCCGGGAATCGAACCAGCGACCTTCTGATTACTAGCCCGATTCCCTAACCGCTCAGCCACCTGATTCCAAGTTTGGTGTTGATATCTCAAAGATTAGCTGAGATATGACCCAACTTCCTGTTTGGTAGAAACACTAAGTGGCTTCGCCGCTTCACGGCTTGGCAACTTGCTAAATTACTAAAAGTCTGTTAAATGTCTAATCCAACTTTAACATTATTTATCCAACTATAACATTTTTGCCTCTATTTTTTACTCTACTTTTAACGCATGACTATGTTTAACTTAATGTCAGCACCTCTATGTCATCAATTGTCTCTGGAGTGGGGGGTGGGGGCTTCTTATCCAACTAATTACATCCCTGAACTTTTAAAATATATCAGGGCGTATATATGGCATGCAAAATAGATGTATAAACCTGTGTCATAGATACGCAGAAGTATGAGGCTGGGTTGGCGGAGCGGATGCCATGCCGACTGCAGAGTCTTCTGCCTCTTTGTTAGGCTGTCACTCATAATTCCCACCTCTGAGTTGAAGCCACGCCCCCTACGCAAAATCGGGGCCAAAAGTTTTTAAAAAAATTGAAGCCGTAAAAAATGTTTTTTTATCTAAAAACATGAAATATTAAACTGTGAAAATATGAAAGTGAAAAATGAAAATTAATAACTTCAAAATAATTCCAGAATTTAATCACAATTGTATTCAACCTGAAAAAAACATTGGTACACTTATTTTTTCTTTGAATACATGTTTTTATTTTTCAAGGTTTTGACCATAACATAAATTTTCAATGTCAAGCTTTAGTTTTTTGACTAAAGATTTTGTTTTTGAACAAACAAAACATTTGGCCCTAATTTAGCTCCATATACCGTCTGTTAACTGAAAATATGCCCCCCAAAACGTAAGTACGTTTGACATTAATTTAAGGGGACATGGCTTGTTCAAAAGAAGTTTGCTAGAGGGCGCCGCCCACCTTTTTCATCTTTTTGCACTTCCATTTTATTGGCACTTCCTGTTTACCGGAGATATCATTCAATTCAATGGAAAACTGCCGAGGAGTCCCGCTGCTAAAATCTTTAATAATTAAGTCATTTTGTGCCAGATGTGCTTTGTTTGTGTGCTACAACAAGTCAGCAATACACCGTTTCATTGGATGGCTTGAAAACGACTTTTAAGTGTTTATACAATTCGTTTGCCGGTCAGATCGCTGCGCTCTGCTGTGCTGGAATAAGCAGGTTACATTAGCCACAAACACAAGATGTTCTAACGATTTCACTGCGGTGCATATGCATTTGCTATACCTTGTTTGAAAGCTTAGGTCCTGTAGAATTCAGTCGTGTGATAAACTTTACAATTAGTAAATGTATTTGAGATTCCCCTGCAAAACCGACCAGCTAACATTGTTAGCAGTAGAACGTTAGCTTCTTGTTAATCTACTTGAGGCTCTAGTTTTTACATAAGGTCTCTGCTATTAGCCATAAACTGCAAATGTATGAGTGACAAATTACACAAATTGCGCTGTAGTAATAAATAGTAACAACTTTTTCAACGAGGGTCTTTGGTACAAGCTTTATGCAACCTGTTAAAACGTACATGATTTATAGGGTGTGCACTTGTAATCTTCCCTCCTATCAATTAGAAAGACGCATCTATTAAATAATTTGATTGCTGCGTTGTTTCAAAAGCTTTACATTACATTTAGATGCACTGCAGCAGTTGTTTTGCTCACAGCCATGCAGGGCCGCTCATAAGGGGGGAAAGCTTTCTGGGGCCCAGCCGTGGTGGGGCCCAGCCGCGATGCCAGCAATAATCATTTTTGTCCTAAATATTGAGAAATTGTAACACATTTTAATTTGAACTGAAATACTCGCCATTACTTTAAAATAGTATTTATAAACATTGTATTGTTGCTTTAGTAAAATGTAGCCTGTTTCATAATGAACCCCCCTCTCTCCTAAAAATGGTATGAGTCCTTTTTGTTTAGCGATGTCATTTATTGATCTACGGTTAAGATAATACCAATGTCAGAGTAGACAACATTTCGTTGCTATGCCAGGACCTGTTCAGAAAACGGGAAATCAGAAAAAAAGGAGAGCGCTAGCAAGGGCATTACCCCCAAATAAAAGTAATACATATTTTTTTCGAGTGAACTTCGAAAGATGCTCCAGCCAGGCTGCAGAGACCAGCAGCAGTAGCCTCGATGCTAGCCAAGAAGAAACTAGTTTGAGCAAAGCTGACGTTCTGCATTGCTCGTATTAATCTGAGGATATTCTGCACTTAACTGTAACTGTGGCAGGAGGAGAAAGGTCCTTCAAAACTCGAAATCCTAAAAATGACTGGCGCTTCACAATGAGCCAGGAGAGGCTCAATCACAATACTTGCCATTGGGTGTGAAATCGCTAAACAAATTGACTTCAAATACATTATAAAAGACTTTGCATACAGAAAGACAAGGAGGGCTGTGTAATAGGCAAAGATGAAGGCAGGTAAATTACATTTTATACTAGAAAAAGTGGTGTGAGTGTAGCAGAGCTCAGTGTGTCAAATTGTTATTTTGTGTGTGTGTCTGGCCCGGCGCCACACAAGTTGTTAAGGCCTCTGTTATATTTATTAAACTTTGTTTAAGTTTTATGTATAAAGATGTATTTGTTTTGCCATAATGTAGCTCCCATCACTGAGTAAGTGTCTCTCAGTTTACATATGTTTTATGTAGGAGAGAGAGAGCACACACGTGCATGCTTTAATATAAGTAAAGACCTATTAGGGGGGGCCCATTCACTGGACCTTTTCAGGGGCCCAGCCATTTATATTGGCTGCCCTGCAGCCATGCCCATACATTTGGCTATAATCTTGTATCTTCTAATATCATGATTTGAGAACACTAAAACATACTACACTATAACTAGTTTATCTCTTAAACCGAGCCAACAGTTGGGTGGATGATGCCGTTAACATGGCCCTCCACTTCACCCTACAGCATCTGGACTCCCCAGCATCCTACGCCAGGATCCTGTTTGTGGAATTCAGCTCTGCCTTCAACACCATCATCCCCGCCCTGCTCCAGGACAAGCTCTCCCAGCTGAACGTGCCCGACTCCACCTGCAGGTGGATCACAGACTTCCTGTCTGACAGGAAGCAGTGCGTTAAGCTGGGAACACAAGTCTCTGACTCCCGGTCCATCAGCACCGGATCTCCTCAGGGCTGCGTCCTTTCTCCTCTACTCTTCTCCCTGTACACCAACAGCTGCACCTCGAGTCATCCGTCTGTCAAACTCTTGAAGTTTGCGGATGACACCACCCTCATTGGGCTCATCTCTGACGGGGACGAGTCTGACTACAGGTGGGAAGCTGACAACCTGGTGACCTGGTGTAGCCAGAACAACTTAGAGCTCAATGCTCTTAAGACAGTGGAGATGGTTGTGGACTTCAGGAAGAACAAAGCCCCACTCACCCCCATCACCCTGAGTGACTCCCCAGTCAACACTGTGGAGTCCTTCCGCTTCCTGGGCACCATCCTCTCCCAGGACCTCAAGTGGGAACTGAACATCAGCTCCCTCACCAAAAAAGCACAACAGAGGATGTACTTCCTACGGCAGCTGAAGAAATTCAATCTGCCAAAGACAATTATGGTGCACTTCTACACAGCCATCATTGAGTCCATCCTCACTTCTTCTATCACCATCTGGTACGCTGCTGCTACTGCCAAGGACAAGAGCAGACTGCAGCGTATCATCCGCACTGCTGGGAAGGTGATCGGCTGCAATCTGCCTTCCCTCGAGGATCTGCAAACCTCGAGGTCCCTGAGGCGAGCGAGGAAGATTGTGGCCGACCCCTCCCACCCTGGACACTCCCTGTTCCAGCTACTCCCCTCCGGCAGAAGGCTGCGGTCCATCAAGACCAAAACCTCACGCCACAAGAACAGTTTCTTCCCATCCGCTGTTGGCCTCTTTAACAAGGCCAAGGATTTATACTGACTTTAAATCACAATCTGCACAATGACACCCTGCACATTTCAATTTGCACTATTGTATCGTTTGCAATATCTGTATTTTTAGGTTAGATTGTAAATTAGGGCTACTTATATTATATTTTTTATTCCCCTTAGTATTAGCTAGACCCCCCTTAGTATTAGCTAGACTTTGCTCCTTTTGTATAGTTAGTCCACATATTTAAGTTTCAATATTCCTATATGTTTAATGTCTGCACCTCCCTGCCAAAGTAAATTCCTTGTTTGTGCAAACATTCATGGCGAATAAAATACTTCTGATTCTGATTACACATGAACTGCACAGATTCACAACACAGTGGAAACGTTCTCAAATGAAACGGCAAAGCTAACAATCGTGTTTTCGGCTGTTATAACCCCTTTCACCGACGTGTTTCAGTGAAACAGACATTCCAGTCATGATTATAGTCGGAATCATGGGTAACATGATATAGCCTAAACAACTTCAACGATCGACATCTCCAGTAATACAGAAATTTCGAGTAGCCTAATTATCTTGCCGTAACTGTCTTTGCCATAACGTCGATCCCCGCTCCATGTTTGTAATATTTACTTCCTACAAGAGAGGCAACTCGAAAGTGTTCGAGGGACTCGATTGGTTTAGGCATTAAGGCGGCGCTCTGTAATTTGCTCGCGCTACCTGTCGGATCAAGCTGAGGTAGAATTGATAGCTTCGATCAAAGATGTCTTAAAGGGGTCGTTGACTGTGTTTTGGGGGTATTTCACACAGTTTATTTGTAACTCAATGTTTTTAATTTCAGTGCCTAATTAATAGTTTAATGTTGAAAATCACTATTCATGTAGGCGTTTATGTAATTTGCACAAGACTGGTCCAGACGGGTCACATCCATGACGTTCAAACGTCATATCCGAAATGCTGGTTTCCCAAAAAAGACAAATGTTCATTACTCAAAGTCATTTGTAAGACTGTGTGAGAGTATTCACAGCTAAAGATGATTGTGACCATTCTGAACTTTTATAATAGTAATTTGACAACAACTCAATCTAAAAAAGATAAGGGGTCCTTTTCTTGTAACCAGTGCAATTGACTTTGTACACTGACGCAAGTATCATTCCTATTTTTTACTCAACGGAAAGCAGACTTTTCCCTTTACAGACGCACGTCGGTAAATTAGGGAAGGAACTTGCGTTCCCAGGGCAGTTCAGCGAAAAGAGGGGGCGTGTTCCGGCGCAAATGTTCCTTGGTGTTATTTTGCAGTTTGCAAAAAACTATTCCGCAACAGAGCAGGAAAAAGTTAGTCTAAAGTCAATGGCGCGTTATTCAGATGCTATTTTAAGGGTGCATGCTTGGCTCGTGCGCACTACTGGCGAGGCCAGGCTCCTTTTCCTGCAAGCTACGTTACATTTCTTCCATGTCAATGATTGAAAAGAGTTTCAATGAGTCTCTGTATGTGAACTTGATTTTTAACAATTGTGGCAAATTCCGTTATAATAGCAATCCGCAAGATAACAAGCGCGCCTGCTCTTAAAGGAAATGTGAGATGTTGCTCTGATTGGTTTATTGCACGTTACGCCAAAACCAAACCCATGAGTAATGTAGCCACTTCAGACCAACCCATTTTAGATTTGCGCCAGGCACATAATGCGAATCATAAATGCGAGTCATTTATCCCGCCGGTATAATAGCAACAGCGCCGGAGTCCCGCCCACAGTCACTTGCGTTTCACCTTTTGATACTTACGTTTCAGATTGTTAAAATAGGGCCCAAAATGTCATTATCAATGCTATTTTGGTGGCCATCTTGAAAATCTCCAGTGACATTTCAGATGGTTTTCTTAATGTTAAAACTATGCTAAATGAATTAAATGTCTGTTAAATGTCAAATCCAACTAAAAGATAGTTCCAATCAAATTAAAAATTAAAAACCCTAGATGTTTAAAAGGCTACCTTTTCCTAAACTGACATGCACCAACTCAGGGCACTGGCTTTTTGACATCAATTTACACATTTAATGGGTCTACTCTTAATGCATGACTATGTTTAAGTTAAACCCCCCTATTTTGACGATCTGAAAAGCAAGTACCAAAACGCAAAGCGCAAGTAACTTTGTGGGCGGGACTCCGCCGCTGTTGCTATTATACCGGCGGGATAAATGACTTTGCGCCTGCCGTAAATAAAAAATGAATTGGTCTGAAGGAGCTACATTTCTAATGGGTGTGGTTTGGGCGTAACGTGCAATAAACCAATCAGAGCGTCATCTCACATTCCCTTTAAGAGCAGCGCTTGTTCCATGGCGGATTGCTATTATAACGGCTGATTTGCCACGCGCACGCCAGGAGCGGTTCACAGCCGAGGAGACCGACTTTCTCGTCAGGGCCGTAAAAGATAGAGAAATTACATTATATGGGAAAAGCAGAGCAGTTCTCATGCTGCTTATTCAAATTCTTATTTTTATGTATATTTTATTTTGTAAATTGTTGTATTTTGTAAATTGTTTAGTTCTTAGAATTAGTTTTACTATTGTACGTTTTAACTTAATTTAAGATCGGTAGGCCCTACATGTTTATTGTTTGCGCCTTCCTGCCACAGTAAATTCTGTGTTTGTGTAACATAGGCTACATGGCGAATAAACCGAATTCTGATTCTGATCCTGATGGAGATGGGAGAAAAAAGAAAAAAAAAATAGCTTCGGTTAAACAGGCGTGGGAGTAAATGGCCACAATTGTAACAAATCAAGTTCACATACATAGAGATTTTTCATGAAAATCTTTTTATAATCATTGAAGAAATGTGACACGCCATAAATCTAAACACTGTAAAGTAGCTTCGCAGAAAGAAGACCCTGGCCTCGCCAGCAGTGCGCACGGACCAAGCTTGCGCCCTTATAGTGCCGTTATAGCATCTGAATAATACGCCATTGACTTTAGCCCCACGTTTTTCCTGGTCAGTGGCGGAATAGTTTTTCGGAAACTGCAAAATAGCACCAGGGAACGTTTGAGCCGGAACACGCCTCCTTTTTCGCTGAACCGCCCACGGGAATGCAAAGTCATTTCGACGTGCGTCTGTGGAGCGCAAAGTCGGCTTTGCGTCGAGTGCAAACTAGGAATGACACTTGCATCGTTGGCTAAGTCTATTGCGCTGGGTGCAAGATAGGGCCCAATGTCAGCACCTATCTGTCATCAATTGTCTCTGGAGTAGGAGGTTGGGGCTTCTTATCCAACAAATTACACCCCTGAACTTTTAAAACATATCAATGGCCTACTACAATTGCAAATATCCTTTAGCCTCTTCTCCAATTGGTGCTTGATATAAAACTAATATAATTTTCTGCCCATTCTGCACAGTTTTTTGGGACTTTCCACAACAGCACCCATTTCCCAGTTCCTCTATTCTGCAGTACTACACTTTGACTTTGAAACTTTCATGTAGGCCCATACTATAGCAGTTAAAGATATACAACACAGATGAGAGTGAATAAGAGATCATGGTAGTGGAATGTTGTTCCACTGTTCTGCTTCTCTTTTTCGCCACTCCTATGAAGCATTGACAACAATAACTCCTATGAAGCATAGACAACAATAATGTTTAATGTAACTGGCCTTTCTAACAGTTCAACTGGGCCCAGCTTGGCACCCCAATGGTCTAGAATATCCCATAGCTGCATTGTAAATCAAGACGAGAGCCTTTTCATTAGACCCAGTGGCAGACCCAGTGGCTGTTTGAGGTTGTCAAATATCACCACTCATGGACTTATGCCTAAATTGACATGCACCAACTCAGAGCAATGAGTTTCAACAACCATTGGGACATTTATTCAATTTTTTGACTTAACTCTTAATGCAAGACTATGTTTAAGTTATTGTCTGAAATTCTCTGTCAGCAACCGTCTATGGAGGACCCTCCCTCATCAAATTGCTTTGGTCATGCTATCTTAAAAGTCTAGTCCTTAGTTTAATTGTGCCAAAGAAGACGATAAAATGACCAAGCTGTGTTTGGTTGATTCAACTGTATAGTTCTGAAGAAGAAGACCTTCTGTTTCTTTTAACAGTAGAATTAGCTGTGGCCAAACTAGCCACAGAATGGCTACTAGACTAGAATGGCTACTAGCTACTAGCGACCTAACGTTTCATGGCTCAAAGTCTTATAGCGGGTCCCCCCTTGCTGTCGCATGCCCTTCAGATGGCCAACCCCTGTAATTTGGCTTTTTTGCCCTTTGGCCTTGGCTAAACCAGCTTGCCACACTCTCCCTAGCATCGAAATCCTAGCTCTATGGGTGCTCCATGGCCCAGCTCCGTAACTCAGGTGGATATGCGAAGGACAGCTGAGAGGTGATGATCCGGGTCTGCAATTTAACTAGCAAACCATCAGCCCGCGCCCACTGAATCAGTCAAGTTCTTATTATGTCCGCGTTAGTTTTTTTCTTTATTCCCTCAGTGCCAATTCAAATTATGATCCTTCAACACTGCGACCGTAGCAAACTAAGAACACAGCTTTGATTTGGACCTCAGTAAACAGATATTTAGAAGTAAGTAAGTAAGTAAGACTTTATTTATATAGCACATTTCATACAAGAATTGTAGCTCAAGGTGCTTTACATAAAATCAATAAAAACAATAATACAAGTGATAAAAGTAATAATTAAAATAGCAACAATAATATAACTAATAAAAGTAGTAAAACCCTTCTGAGATAAAATTACTTAAATGCTTCGGTAAAAAGGTAGGTTTTAAGCGGTCTTTTAAAAATGTCTAGCGTGTTTGCTTCCCTAATATTTATGGGTAATTTGTTCCATAGTTTTGGGGCATAATTAGCAAAGGCCGAATCACCAATCTTCTTTTGACTGCTTCTGGTGACCTCTAATAGGCCTGCATTTGATGATCGCAGTGTTCTAGCTGGTGTGTAGTTTATAAGGGAGCTAGCAATGTAGCTAGGTCCTTGTCCGTGTAGAGCTTTGTATATGAGGAAAAGGACCTTAAAGTCAATTCTGAAGGTAACAGGGAGCCAGTGTAAAGTAGCTAGGACAGGACTAATGTGTTCTCTCCTTTTAGTTTTGGTTAATAATCTAGCTGCAGAATTTTGAATGAGCTTATTTTAGAAGTCCATGTCTTGTTAAAAACTCTACATTCTGTATCAACCTTTTGTTTTTCATTTTCGAGGGGGGCTAACCAACAGCTAACTCTCCTGTCTGCGAGGTTGCGCAAGCGCACATATGTAAATCGCCTGATCACTATTCTTTCAGGACTACATATTTACTAGCGCTCAACACATTTATTTATTTATTTTTATTTACCTCATGCGGGCCGGATTGGGACAGCCTGTGGGCCGTACAATGCTCAGGTCTGCCATAATTGATTCTCTGGTGCTCAGGTCGTAATTTCAATCACACAGCACGGAACAGTGTAGGCCTACAGGAATATCTGGACCACTCAATCAGAGGCAAAGACCTGCCCCATCTCTGTCTCTGATTAGTTCAGACCACGATATGATCCAACCATGAGTGTGAGTTCCGTCAAAGAAGAAACAAATGCTTCGTTCCTGGAGAAGCAGTGGATGCGAGGAGATTAGGTGCACCGTGCGACCTGGGAAAATGTTTAGTCACACTCGTTCAAATTTTGGTCGCATATGCCTATCTCTTTTTGACCAGCGGATGTGTAAAGCATTATTTTAGCATTAGCCCTAAATTCAATTTGCTTTATTTCAATAATCTTTGGAGATATGAAGTTGTCTTTGCACATGGTAACATGTGGTAGTGTCTTCCTTGTGACATACCAAGTTTGGTGTTGATATCTCAAAGATTTGCTGAGATATGTTCCAACTTCATATGTATAAGGCATATGTAATGAATTTCAGAATGTTGGGACTTATGGCCTGCAAATGGCATCACTTTGTAAATGGACATATTGGGGCGTGGCCTGTAGCACCACCTATTGTCTAAAGTGACCCACGTTTGGTATGGTAGTTACTAATGGTCTGCAGTTTCAACATGACAAATTTCTAAACTTTTTACAGTTCTGCTCTAAGGGCTGCCATTGACTCCCATGGAACCAGCATTGTAATAATAATAATAATACCACCAATAACAACAGGGAACCATAAATATAGCTGCAAGCAGCGAGCTGGTGCCTTTGCAAAATGGCAAAATATTATAAACATGTACACTGTAGAAGATCGAGACTTGGACAACAGAGAGCAAAACTACTTCATGTTTGGCCGACAACAATAGGCTGAATGGGGATTTGAACTCATGAGCATAAGGTTACAAGTCAGTTCTCTATTGCATTTCTTATTCCATTTGACCCTACATAAACCCATGTATTCTACACATCTGTAAGAAAGTTCAAGTTGATTGGATTTATGGTTCATGAGGAGAATGGTTTATAAGGTTGTACCAAATTTGGACAGTACAGCAAAATCCATCCTTATGGGGACCTTATGGGTCCTTAAGACTTTTTTGTTCTTCATGAGAAATAAGGCATGTATACCAATGTTCTGGTACTTTGGAGTAATTGGGCGCTGGGTAAATCATTCAGACTTTGGGTGTGGCTTATAGCACCACCTATGGGCGTACATGGGTCATAAGCGGTCTGGGAGTAGTGAGTGACCTGTTGTATCATTGGGCCAAATTTGAGAACATCGGGTCAAGGACTTTTTGAGCTATTGAGCCATTTCATGGAGAAGAAGAAAAATAAGAATACTAACAAATACAATAGGTTCCCTCCTACCGGAGGAACACTAATAAGAACACTAACAAAAACAATAGGTTTTCTCCTACCGGAGAAATAAAATAAAATAAAAAAAACTATTTGTCACCAAAAGTACAGTAAAGTGGTACATCAAGTAGGGTGTTGTAGGGTGGGAGGTTATGCCTTGCAGGGGTAAGTGGATGTTACCATTTTGTTATTGTAACACAACCTTCAACTGCCCCTTTACAACATCCCCTTACCCTCCTCCCCCTGCCCAAATACTTTTGTAATAATCTGTATCGCTAACACTTAATACCATTGAATTAAATACCAATTCCTATGTAACTATAATGTTTAAGGTATTGTGCGGTATTTAATGTAACCTTAATGTAAAATGTTGCTAGGACCACACAAACTGAAACTGTGATGTTTAATCCTCACACACACACACACATCTTATTGATGCATTCTGATCCTCAGGGTCCTGGTCTTGGATAAGGGGAAGATGGCCGAGTTTGACTCTCCCTCCACCCTCATCTCAAAGAGAGGGATCTTTTACAGGATGGCAAAAGACTCTGGACTGGTTTGACTTTTGCCCGAAGAATTTATTGCATTGTTCCCTCACCCAAGTGTGTGTCTGTTCTGTGTAACAGAGCATTTTGTCTCATAACCATGCTTCTTTATCCCTTAAAGACTCCTGAAGGGTTTCACCCCAAATGCTGCTTTAGTGGGATGTTTTTTTTTTTCCTGTTTTTTGACATCCTGCTCCTTTTATGGGGGACTTTTGAGATAAATCCCCCATCTTGATTGCCATTGTTGCCATTGTAGAGTTGAAAAATTGGATTTGTCCTGTGAAACGGATTTTGGGACAAAGGAGAATACGTAAAAGAACATTTGACATCTTTTTTTATTTATTTGACGGTGTGCAATGTTGTTTCCTTACAATAAGTGAGTGTGAAATCTGTCTAATCATCTCTTTAGTAGGGGTGGATATTTAATTTAAATTCTTTACTACCACCTGCCCCCTTCTCTATAGCGGAGAGAGGTCAAAACCCACACTGGTGACTATTGACCTCAAGTTCAGGGGACTTGAAATAGACACTGCCTTCCTTAGACATGACTTGGTGCTACTACAATCCCCCCCACCCCACCCCACCCAGACAGGCTATACCGTTTACAATGTAATCATATTCAACCCTACAGTAAAACCTATGAAATAATTTCAGATTAAGAAGACCTGTACAGGGGTAGGGGCTACAGCAGGTGTCAATTTGGGACTGAGCCAAAGTGTATTTCTTTTAGAGTACTACTTCTCAGGTGCTCTTAGATTGTTGGAGGAGCCTCCGTTACCCTGTTCCAACTGTACCCCCTAAATGTGTCCTTCACTTTCTCCTCTCCTTGTCTAAAGTTACCAAGCGGTATATGATTTGCTGAAAAATATATTCAGTTGTAAACAAATTTGTGATTGAGGAAGAAAGAAAGTTAACCATCCTTTTATCACAGCTGGAACAGGGCCCAAGCCTTCTACAGAGCCACATGCATGTTATTCATCCAGCTTGCCTAGCGCCACAAGCTAGTGCGGGGTCACGTGGCTGGAAACCTGTTTTTTAATGAAGGTATCTATGTTCTAGTTTGAAATGTTCAACAGTTTGTCTCTGGCTGCTTTGGTACAGTACTCTATAGACACCTGGTTGAGCAGAATGTCTTATGAACCAAATCATTAGGGGCTTTCTTTTACCATTGCCTGCTGGCTAAATATATACGGTCACTGCTAACACATTTGAGTAAGCAGGGTTCTAAAAATGTTTGGCCTACAAAGACTATCGGCTGTCTGTTTTACACTTTTGTTTATCTTTCAGTACTTTATTTCATGGATTTCTCATAGCCATTGATTAGGTCAAGCGATCCTCTTGCCTGTTAGTCCAGGTGCATTATAGTCATGTCAATTCTGGTATCAAGATAATTGGTTGATCCATCCAACAGTCCGTTCTTCAGGGCTGGTTTTATAGTCCTAATGTGCTGTTGAAATTGACACACATTTACTTTAGTAGGTTGTGTTTGACCACTGGAGCTATAGGGCTTTATATTTTTTCGCCATTCATCAAATTGCTGCGTAGGCTGGATTTTGTTGCAAACTATTTAGGTCACGTTAGTCATAGATAGAAACACAATGTTTGAGCATAATTATTTAAAGGTGTGTCAGAGTAGAAAATCCAGGAAACATGAAGGGTGTGTCTTATTCTGGATTTGAGCATGCATGTTTACATTGATACACTGTTTACTATGAAACACACACAAACACACTATATCCACTAGTCTCCTCCGCTCTGCTCCAGTGTCTAGGCAGACACGTTTTTGTTCAGTGGTCAATTCCAGAGTCACAGAGGTCAACACACTATCTTCCGTCTTGGCTACCAATGACGATGTTTGGTCATTGGTAACCAACATTGCTGCCATTGGATATCAACAGATCTGGAAGAAAACTGTTCTTTACTCTAGTGTGTTTTTTCTTTTGGAAGTTTTATTATAAAGAACAACTTTTTGTCTGTATTCCAGAACATAGAGTGGCAAATCGTTTGGGGGGGAAAAAGCTAGAAAATACCAGTGTTACATATTTATATAATTTGTAAGTATATGGATATCATTAATATTTGATATTTGTGTACATGCACTAGTTTTTAAGTGTGCTTTTTTCTTAACAAATGTAAATGTGTTAAAAGGAAAATAAATGGTTTTTGTTAACCTGTTTTATAAATGCTCTATCTTTCTAGATCTCTCTCTATATGTAATTTGTGTGTTTCCTAGAGACCTAGAGAATGTAGTTGAACTAGTCCTAAGTTTAATTTCCTCGATATTGTCTATGGTAGTCCTGTCCCCTGTGGTATAAAAAAGAAAACTAGGATGGATGATAAACAATTGGACAATTCTCATTCTACACTTTATTTATTGACAAGATTTAACAAAAGAGGGCAAGATCGGTATTGCTGTATTGAATTTATCACCATAAGAGAACAATTCTATCCAAGACGACAACATCAAGGTATAGCAATTTGAGACACTGAATATCAACAAATACAATACATTTTTCTCTCAATTGCTTTGACTGAATTCTAAAATGTGAATCTTTTTTTTCAAAACTATAAATTCTAATCTCTGAACAATTAGTTTATTATTTCACACCAGATTAGAATTTCTTATTCATTTAAGCAATTTGTTTGCGTTTGTCACATGTGCAAAAGAGTAAGTGCAATTGTCTACAATTGTGCACAATAACTGCATGCACATGGATGCTGATCAAAACTGATTAGTTGATTCTCAGTGACAGTCATACTCTTCACAACTTATAAACATTATTTCATCGTGTGAGCTATCCCATGCAAAATGATTAATTCAAATATAGCTGCAAGCAGCAATGTGGTGGCCAAGCAGGTCAGATGACCCAGAAGAAACTTTCGACATCTAGTGACTGCGGTTTACCTGGCTTTCTTTGCAGTGGCTTATAGTCTCGCTAAACAGAGAATCAGAGACATGACAAGCTTGTCAGCTTTGGCTGGATTTGAACCTCTGACGTTGATGTGCCAGGACACCAATTTATCCTAGTGAGCTATTCTCAGTGCTGGAAATCATATTTCAGTGACTGCGTAAAAATATAAGGAATTTTTCCTGTGGCAAGCGGTTGTCAGATTTGTCCCAAGTTGAAACAGCTGTAATTCAGTCCTATGTCAATGTGATTGTGGTCTGAAGATAATCTCTGTTAAAGTTGGTGAATATTTGATACATTTTGAGTAGGACAAAAACGTTTTATTAATTAATGAAAATGGCGGCATCAATTTGGCTGTTATCACAAGTTAATATGTGTCAGACATGGGATCGCCCCCCTAGAGGTTAGAGGACACATATCTGTAAAGCACAATAAATCTGACTCTTCTTGAGTATAGATCCCCTGAGATTGAAACATTATCATTACCATTATGATTATACTGTTAGACAGCTACTGTGGCATACCTGGCTTCACTAAACAGATAAACAAGTATCATGACATGCGTGATGACTGTGGCTGGATTCAAACCTATGACCGTGCACTTCAGAGGAACCCGTTTTATCCCAGTGAGCTATTCTCAGTGCTAGGAATTACTGTGTTCAGTTACTGTGTAAAAAAAAGTAAGCCGTTTTTCCTGTGGGAAGCGTTGTCAGATTTGACCCAAGTATAAAAAGCTGTAATTCAGTCATATTTTGACAAATCAAGGTGATTGTAGTCTGAAAATGATTTGATTACATGTCCATGAAAATAGGAGAAACGGCGAACGAGGAGTTCAAAAAAGTATGTTTTTATGAACATTCCAAATGGCCGACGCCCAAAATGGTGGACACGGGACAATGTGATATATTTTGACTTGGTATGCCACGTAGAATCAGAAGAGACCAATCTTGTGATTTATGACAAATCTGTTCAGAAGTTATGATGCAAGAAATCCGATGCACTGGCTAGATGTAGATTCACTATATCTACAAAGCACAATAAATCGGACTCTTCATGAGTATAAATCCCCTGAGAATGAAACATTATGGTGGCCATTATGATTATACTGCTCGACAGCTACTGTCGCATACCTGGCTTCACTAAACACATAAACCAGTATCATGACATGCCTGAGACTTTGGCTGGATTTGAACCTGCGACCTTGCACTTCAACTGAGCCCGTCAATCCCAGTGAGCCATTGTCAGCGCTGGGAATTACTGTGTACAGTTACTGAATACAAAAAGGAAGCCGTGTCTCCTGTGGCACGCATGGTCAGATTTGGCCCAAGTTTAAACAGCTGTAATTCAGTCATATTTTTACATGGCAAGGTGATTGTGGTCTAAAGATAATCTGTGCCAAATCTGGTGAAAATTGGATACATTGTGTAGGAGTAAGGAAAAAAGTTTTGTTCATTCATTCAAAATGGCGGCCTCAACAATTCGTCTGGTATCACGCGTTAACATGCGTCAGACGCGGGATCTCCTAAGATGTCACGAGACATAGGAATGACTTAAATATGCCAAACAAATCAACAGTTATTGGTCAAAACACAATTTTGCCTATTGTAGCGCCCCTTAGAGCTCAAATGACACTACCTTTTTTGGATCCTGAACAACAGGGTCATGAATCCATACACCAAGTTTGGAGTCAATGCATCAAAGATTCGTTAAGATATGACCTCACTTCCCTTTAACCGTATCAGTTGCTGAATTTGATTGGCTGTAACTAACAAAACGTTGCGAAAATCTAAGCTCCATGGGATAATTTTTGTGAGGCTTGGTCTGAAGATCATCTGTGGCAATTATGAAGAAGATTCGAAAAGAATTGTAGGAGGAGTAGCGAAAAAACATTTCTCCTTAACATTCAAAATGGCGGAGATTCTATATGACTGTGTATGACGTCATAGAGTGCGTTGAACTAGTCTTTATCCAGGGAATCCAACAATAACTCATTTTGGACAATGGGGCATATGGTTCAAAAGTAACATGTGTAAACACACCTTCAACTTTGACCCATTGGTGGCGCTAGATGATTGGAATGGGAGACATGAAACTTGGTGAAATTGATGAGGGGACTGGTCCCAAAGAGTGTGCCAAATTTCACAACTTCTGACAATGTGGTTCTAGGGGCTGCCATAGACTCCCATGGCAGAAGAAGATGTGTAATAATAATAATAAATATAGCTGCAAGCAGCAATGGAGGGGCCAAGCAGTCCAGAGCAAGACATGGCCTCCATAGCACTTGCGCAACAATTAAGTTACAACAACCTTTTGCACTCATGCAACACACCAAGTTTGGTTGAAATATCTGTTTGCGTTCCAAAGTAGTGAGTGTTCAAAGTGTTTTTTTTTCTGGTATAACACCACAGGCCTCCTCTGCTCCACGTGGGAACGATGGAACCCAAGTTTGGTGACAATCGCACAAATGGTTGCTGAGTTACGCTCTCACTTGTCTTTTGCGGCTTCGCCGCCGCCTTTGATTTGTTCGTCTCTACCGAACAAATGGTTTTGAAAATGGAAAATCCATCTGACACCTTTGTGAAGCTTGGTCTGAAGATAATCTGTGCCAAATTTAGTAAACATTGGACAAAATTTGTGGCGTGTGAAAGGTTTTTACCTTTTTCCATGAAATCCAAAATGGCGGCCGCGTCAATCCGGTTGTTATGAAATATTATCGATGCTCAAGCTTGATATCTCACAAGACATCAACAGACAAAGAAATTACTTTATTAAGGTAAACACTTCAACAGTTTTTAGCTAAAACACGTTTATGCTTCCGGCCACGCCCCCTTTTACTCACATGACACAATTTTTGAAAGACATACTCAGAATAAGGTAGGCATACCAAGTTTGGTGTCACTGCCTCAGAGAACTGCTGAGATATGACTTCACTTCCTGTTTGGTGGCTTTTCTGCTGATTTTGATTGGCTTTCACGGACAAACGGTTGTGGGGATCAAAATGCTCTACCATAACTTTTGTGCGGCTTGGTCTGAAGAGCATATCTGGTAATTTTGAAGAAGATTTGACAAAGATTGTAGGAGGAGTAGGCTTTCAAAGGTTTATGATAAAACCGGAAATAGCGGAAAATCTATATAACCGGAAATTGACGCCATGGTGTGCATTGCACTCGGCTTGATCCAGGGAATCCAATGGTACCTCATTTTTGAAAATAGGACATACGGTTCAAAAGTTGCGTGTGTAAACACAACTCCAACTTTGACCCGTTGGTGGCGCTAGAGTGCCAAAGTATGGGACATGAAACTTTGTGAATTGGACCAGGGGACTGTCCCTAATGAGTGTGCCAAATTTTACAACTTTCGACCAAGAGCTTCTAGGGCCTGCCATAGACACCCAGTCTTAAGAAGAATAATAATAATAAATATAACTGCAAGCAGTAATGGCGGATTCCTCCAAACATTGCGAACCATTGAAAAATGTATATTCTTGACAAATTGGAACTGTATAGAAAAATCTATGCTGCAGAATTACCAATGGGATACCAAATCTGAAATATAATACCATCAAGATCCACAAGGGCCTTTATTTCAACCCAAGGAGTGAAGGGAGGGGGCTTGGTTGGCCTATCCATTCCAGAAAGCCTTTGTGCTTTAGGGCGTGGAATGTAGCGCCACCTATGGGTAATGGTGGGACAGTTGTGGTGTGGTAATTACCCTTGGTCTATACTTTCAAAAAAGCTCGACCAGAGCATACCCCCCGCTCTCAGGGTACCGAGCTTCAGCTCAGTCATGATGCTGGGATGAATGTAGGCCTATATGTAGAGACCAGGGAGACAGACACACCGGCCAGCTGCCCTGATGGGTCCGTGGTAGATCATTAATGCGGGTTGTATCCTACAACGCTCGTGGCCTCCGAGTAGGACATACTGCTGCTGATAGATCAAGACGTTTGGTGGTGGACACATTGCTGGACGAGAGTGACATTGTCTGCCTTCAAGAAACCTGGATGGCCAAGCAAGATCTGGACAAATTGAACTCCCTACACAAGATGTTTCATGGTGCTGGAAAGTCCACTACCGATCTCAGCATGAGAATGGTTTGTGGGAGGATAGCTGGTGGTGTAGCTATACTGTGGAACATAAAATATGACCCAACGGTAAAGGTGGTGTGGCTTAACGTTGACTGGGCTATTGGGTTGGAGTTTAATCACAATGAAAATACATTTACTATTGTAAATGTGTACACACCATATGAATCCTATGACCATGAGGATGAATTTCAGAACAGGTTAGCTTTTATTCAGTCCTTCATAGAGGACAATAGTTCATGTTGTGTCTATGTCATGGGTGATTTTAATGCTGACATGTCAGATAAGCGTTTATTCGCACAACATCTGCAGCAGTTCTGTAATGAAACTAAATTAATGATATCAAGCGTTATTGCCTGATACAAGTTTTACCTATATAAGTGAAACGTGGCACACAACTTCCTGGCTAGACCATATTGTAACCACAGCCGATGCTCATGACTCACTGGAAAGTATAGAGATGTGTTATGGGCTGGCCACCACTGATCACATACCAGTTGCTATGCTGCTAAATGTTGAGATTGTACCCTTGTTGCTGGCCCCCCAAGAAAACTGGACTGGTCAAAATTGACCAAAGAGGTTCGGCACAGATATTCTCTATTAACTGACAGCTTACATAGTGATGTTGCATTTTCTAGGGATGCCCTAATGTGCACGGATATGAACTGCAAGGATTAACATCATGCTGAAAAGCTCTGTGCCATGTATGATGAGATTGTCAAATGTCTTTATGCTTCCAGTGAACCTTTTATTAATCACAAGAGTAAGGTCCCTAACGCACGGCCTGTCTGGAATGAGTTTGTGTCTGAGCAACATGCTGCTGCTAGAGAAGCCTTTAGAGTCTGGTCAGAGGCAGGCAGACCCAGACAGGGAGTGCTGCTTGATAACAAAAACCTCACAAATGCTAGATTTAAATATGCACTCGTTTCATTAAGAGAAATGAAAACACAATGAGAGTAGACTCGCTGGCCAGAAAGATGCAGAATAACAATCTTACTGACTTCTGGAAGGAGGTCAAGATCATAAATAATAACAGAACTCCCCTCCCTTCTGATATCAAAGGGGTTAGTTGTCCAGAGAAGATTGCTGATCTATGGCATGAGCACTACAGTAAACTATTTAATTGTGTTCAAAGTAACACAGTGAGAATTGATAATGAATATAAAGGTATCTCTGCAGACTTGATAGTTAGATCAGTAGATATTTATGATGCCATCCACATGCTAGACAACAACAAAGCTTGTGGTATGGATTGCATTTCTGCAGAGCATTTAAAAAATGCCAGTTATAGACTCAGTCCATTTCTAGCCATGTGTCTCACTGGAATTATGGTTCATGGTGTTCTACCGAACTCTATTATGTCAGTACTGTTAGTGCCTGTTGTTAAAGATAAGGCTGGTAAACTGAACAGCATAGACAACTATCGACCCATTGCATTGGCCAGTATCTTGTCTAAAGTGTTTGAGAGAATTATTTGATTGAAATTGGAAATGTATATTCTGACTGCAGAAAATCAGTTTGGTTTTAAAAGAAAACATGGTACTGATCTCTGTATCTATGCTCTGAAGGAGATTGTCTCAGGTACACAAGTCTTAATTCATCTGTATTTTTATGCTTTATTGATGCTTACAAAGCTTTCGATTGAATTTGTCATGAAAAACTGTTTATGAAGCTAATAGCGAGAGGTGTCCCTAAACCTCTTGTGAGGATTTTGGTGTTCTGGTATGCCAATCAAACTTTTCATGTTAAATGGGACAATGTTGTATCAGCTCCTTTCCATGTTGGTAACAGAGTTCGACAAGGAGGAATTATATTTCCCTTTTTTTTATATGGATATGGACGACTTATCAAGCCAGCTGAATAAGACAAATACAGGCTGTAGAATCACTTATGTGGCTTCGCCGCTTCGCGGCTTGGCCACCAATAACAATAATAAGAAAAGGTAGAATCACTTATGTGGCTTCGCCGCTTCGAGGCTTGGCCACCAAATATAGCTGCAAGCAGCAATGAGGTGGCCAAGCAGTCAAATGACCCATAAAACACTTTAGAAATCCTCAGAACAGGGTTGCGGGTAAATGCAGCAAGTTCGGTGTGAATCCATCAAACATTTGCTGAGAAACGACCCAACTTCCTGTTTGCTGGCTTAATGGCACATTTTGATTGGTTGTACCGGGCAAACGGTGCTGAAAATGAAAAAATAATTTGATGGCCTTTGTGAGGCTTGGTCTGAAGATAATCTCTGCCAAATCTGGTGAAGATTGGACAATATGTGTAGGAGGACTAGAGAAAAAACGTTTTTCAATGAATTCAAAATGGCGGCCGCATCAATTCGGCTATTATCACATATGCTGATGGGTCACACAAGGGACGTCCCAAGACATTATGAGACAAAGGAATCAGTTAATAAAGGCAAACAAATCAACAGTTATTGGCCAAAACACATTTTTGATTCCTGCGGCCACGCCCAGTAATGACATGACACCAAATTCATTGGACAGCATCACAAGAGGGTTCCGAGTCAGCATACCAAGTTTGGTGTTGATTTCTCAAAGATTAGCTGAGATATGACTCAACTTCCTGTTTGGTTGCTCTGTTGCCGATTTTGATTGGCTGTACGGTTTTGAAAATCAAATATCCTTTGATAACTTCTGTGAGGGTTGGTCTGATGATGATGTTTGCCAATTCTGGGGATGATTTGACAAAAATTTAAGGAGGAAAAGCAAAAAAACGTTTTTTCACATAATGTAAAATAGCAGGAAATCTATATAACCGGCAATTGACGTCATAGGGTGTGTTGAACTCGTCTTGATCCAGGGAATCCAACGGTACAGCATTTTGGAATATCGGTCATACGGTTCAAAAGTTACGTGTGTAAACACAAGTCCAACTTTGACCAGTTGTTGGCACTAGAGTGCTCCAATGGGTGACATGAAACTTGGGTGAATATAAAGAAAGGACTGTGCTTAATAAGTGTGCCACATTTCACAACTTTTTACTATACGGTTCCTGGGGCTGCCATAGACTCCAATGACAGAAGAAGTGTAATAATTGGTGGCCAAGCCGCGAAGAGGCGAAGCCACTTAAGTGTTTCTACCGTTTCTTATTATTATTGGTGGCCAAGTCGCGAAGCCGCGAAGCCGCGAAGCTACTTTTAGTGTTTCTACCTTTTCTTATTATTATTGGTGGCCAAGCCGCGAAGCGGCGAAGCCACTGAAGTGTTTCTACCTTTTATTATTAGGATTCCTCCGTGAGGAGGAAACCTATTGTTATTGGTGGTTTTATTATTTGTAATTCTTGTACCATGGGAGTCTATGGCAGCCCCTAGACCCCATCGACAACTTTTTGTGAAATTTGGCACACTCATTAAGGACAGTCCCTTGGTCCAACTTACCAAGTTTCATGTGTCCCATTACACCACTCTAGCGCCACCAACGGGTCAAAGTTGGACTTGTGTTTACACATGTAACTTTTGAACCGTTTGACCAATTTTCAAAAATGAGGTACCATTGGATTCCCTGGATCAAGCCGAGTTCAACGCACACCATGGCGTCAATTTCCGGTTTTATAGATTTTCCGCTATTTCCAGTTTTATCAAAAACCTTTGAAAGCCTACTCCTCCTACAATTTTTTTCCAATCTTCCCCAGAATTGGCACACATCATTGTCAGAGCAACCCTCACAAAAGTTATCAAAGGATATCTGATTTTTAGAACCGTTTGTCCGGTAGAGCTAATCAAAATCGGCAACAAAGCAACCAAACAGGAAATTGGATCAAATCTCAGCAAATCTCGGAGATATCAACACCAAACTTGGTATATCGGTAGAAGACACTAAAACATGTTACCATGTGCAAAGGCAAGTTCAAATCTCCAAAAATTGATATAAAGCAAATCAAATTGATCGCTAACGCTAAAATAATGCTTTACACATCAGCCAGTCAAAAACTGATACTCTGATTCAATCACAAGTTCACATGAAGACCCTGGAGAATGTTTAGTATACAAATTTGAGAAGAAGTTGACTGTAAGATGAAAAGTAGATTTGTGGTGAATATTTGAAACATGCTAGCTGGGCTAATTTCACGTACTGAATTTCAGACACACCTTCTGTTTGGAAACATTCTGCACATTTCATTATCACTCAACTGTTGTTCTGATGACTAATTGCAGCGGAATAATATAGCCTAACAAATATGCTCGTTCAAGTTTAATGTTGCAATGCTTCTTTACAGAACACCTTAATTATCCAATGAGCTCTGATATGAGCTCTGATTGGAACCACCTTAAAGACCCAGACAAGACTACCATTTTCTTTCATTGTTGATCATAACGATTCACTTCTACTGCAGCCCTTTGAACTTTTCATCGTTTCGCTATTTGACCGTGAGTAATCAAAGGTTACAAGTAACATACAAAACATGTATTTGAGCGTTGTTATTTGTATGATAGCTTGAAGACTATTTGAGACTGTTTTAAGGCGTGTGTTATACAACATATATTAGCAACTTTTAGCTAGGCTAGCTGAGCTAAGGATTTCTCTTTTTACAGTATGTATTGAACGTTTGCAAGCTATAAAACTTTGAACATTATTTGTGATGTTAGCAGTGGGACCCACATTCGAAAGATCACATATATGTGACGCTACTCGTTAACGGGTTACGTTCTACAGTAGGTTTGTAACTTGTTTGATAAGATAGCTGTAGTGCTAGCCGTTGCCTAGTACTAATTGTTTTGAGAAACAACGATGTTAGAACGTGTCCGGACAATTTAAATCCAAATTTGTGACCAAGGCTAGTGCTAACCAAGTGTTAAATAACTCGATGTTGTGGAAACGAGGAAACATATTTAAGCGAACAATCGAAGTCGGTCTGTTAAGAACGTCTAAGTAGCAGCAGAAATTCCAGGAATTATCTATTGTCTGTTCTCCATAGCTATAGTAGCAAAATGTTTATCATCTGTCCAAAAAAAAGTCAAGGACTCATACCAATGTAACAATTTATCTATATTTATAAATGTGTTTTTATAGTCTAGAATCTGCTTCGTTATGTGTTAAATTCGAATGTACACAGTAGAACTAGAATATAGGGAAATATTGGATGTGTCAAGTAAAAAAAGGTTGGTGTTTTGAGAATCTTAGCCTAACCATCTGCATATGTTCTTAAAGGTCTATTCTAGAACTGTTACAATCATGTAAGATTATGATATAGTTGAGCAGTAGTATGGTATCTGATATTTAATAGTTTTGATGCTTTCTCTGTGTTTTTTAGATGCCACGTTCCACGAAACGATCTATGGCAGCCAAGAAGAGGATGGCTGCTCCAGACGACCAAGGATCCACTTTTGAGGTTAGAAAAATGAATGTGAGGATTCTTGACAACATAACTGTTACAGACCCATGTTTTTACTTTTTGTAATTCACTCAACTGTGAATTAACTGATTGTAGAGTTGTGGTTGTGTTTTTGCTGCTTGTACTCGTTACCCTCTTTTAAGGATGTCTAAAATGTTTTCTGGGTCATTTGACTACTTGGCCACCTCATTGCTGCTTGCAGCCATATTTGGATTTGGTCAGATTTGGTATCCCATTGGTAAGTCTGCAGCATTGGTTTTTCTATACAGTTACAATTTTTCAAGAATATACATTTTTCAATGGTTCGCAATGTTTGGAGGAATCCGCCATTACTGCTTGCAGTTATATTTATTATTATTTTTGGCCAAGCCGCGAAGCGGCGAAGCCACATAAGTGATTCTACCTTTTCTTATTGGTGGCGAAGCCGCGAAGCGGCGAAGCCACATAAGTGATTCTACCTTTTCTTATTATTAGGGGCCAAGCAGCAGCGAAGCTGCTGTGGCACCAATTGTTTTTGTTAGTTTTATTATTATTATTAATATTATTATTAGGGGCCAAGCAGCAG
The DNA here is from genome assembly GCF_021917145.1 of Hypomesus transpacificus. Taxonomy (NCBI): domain Eukaryota; kingdom Metazoa; phylum Chordata; class Actinopteri; order Osmeriformes; family Osmeridae; genus Hypomesus; species Hypomesus transpacificus. Next base: position 1,320,999 of record NW_025814031.1, on the reverse strand, counting down.
CAAAGCTGCTGTGGCACCTATTGTTTTTGTGATTTTTATTATTAATATTAGGGGCCAAGCAGCAGTGAAGCTGCTGTGGCACCTTTTCTTTTTGTGATTATTATTATTATTATTATTATACTTAGGACTAGGAGTCTAGTGCAGCCCATAGAACCGATTGATGCGAAGTTTTGAAATTTGGCACACTGATTTGGAGCGGTCTCCTGATTATCGTCACCAAGTTTCATGTTGATCCCTGAAGCTCTATAGCGCCACCAAGGCGTCAAAGTTGCAGGTGCGTTTACGCCCACAACTTTTGAACTGTGAGACCGTTTTTCTTAATTGAGGTATCATTGGATTCCATGGATGCAGACGATTCGATTGAACCCTGTGACGTCATTGTCGTCATGATGGTTTTTACGTCATTTGTATTTTAAGAAATTGCTACTTTTTCAAACTCGTCCTAGGATGTTGCTCCGATTTTCATGAAAATTGCAACAGATCATCTTCAGACCATGCCGACAAAAAGTTATCAAAATGTTATCGATGAGTCAAACCGTTCACGAATAACGCACAAATGATTTTGACAAAGAGGACGCCAAAGCGGACGTGAGGCCTTGACTCTGTGACGGTTTACCGTATTGAGACGAAACTTTGAGAATGTCATCACGAGCATGTCATGTAATCATCTTCCTACCACAATCACCTTGATATGTCAAAATATGACTGAATTAAAGCTGTTTATTCTTGGGTCAAATCTTACAAAGCTCGCCACGGGAGAAACGGCTTCCTTTTTTTAATAATGTAACTGAACACAGCATTTTACAGCAGCGAGAATAGCTCACTGAGATAAGACGTGCTGCTTTGGAACGCAAGGTCGTAGGATTGAAGCCAGCCACAGTCGTCAAGCATGGCGTGACACTGGATATCTGTTTAGCGAAACCAGGTATGCCACAGTAGCTGTCTAGCAGTATAATCATAATGGTAACGATAATGTTTCATTGTCAGGGGATTTATATTTATACTTAGGACTAGGAGTCTATGGCAGCCCACAGAACAGATTGGTGCGAAGTTTTGAAATTTGGCACACTGATTTGGAACGGTCTCCTGATTATCGTCAGCAAAGTTTCATATCAATCCCTGAAGCTCTATAGCGCCACCAAGGCGTCAAAGTTGGAGGTGCGTTTACGCCCACAACTTTTGAACCGTGAGACCGTTTTTCTTAATTGAGGTATCATTGGATTCCTTGGATGCAGACGATTCGATTGAACCCGGTGACGTCATTGTCGTCATGATGGTTTTTACGTCATTTGTATTTTAAGAAATGCCAACTTTTTCGAACTAGTCCTAGGCCGTTGCTCCGATTTTCATGAAAATTGTAACAGATCATCTTCAGACCATGCCGACAAAAAGTTATCAAAATGTTATCGATGAGTCAAACCATTCACAAATAACGCGCAAACGATTTTGACAAAGAGGATGCCAAAGTGGACGTGAGGCCTTGACTCTGTGACGGTTTACCGTATGGAGTCGAAACTGTGGAAATGTCATCACAAGCATGTAATCTAATCATATTCTTACCACAATAACCTTGATATGTCAAAATAGGACTGAATTACAGCTGTTTATACTTGGGTGAAATCTGACAAAGCTCGCCACCGGAGAAACGGCTTCCTTTTTTTTATAATGTAACTGAACACAGAATTTTCCAGCTGGTAGAATAGCTCACTGGGATAAGACGTGCTCCTTTGAAATGCAAGGTCGTAGGATCGAATCCAGCCATAGTCATCAAGTATGTCATGACACTGGATTATCTGTTTAGCAAAGCCAGGTATGCCACAGCAGCTGTCTAGCAGTATAATCATAGTGGTAACGATAACGTTTCATTGTCAGGGGATTTATAGTCAAGAAGAAGCTGATTTATTGTGCTTTGTAGATATAATGCTGCTACATGTAGCCAGCGCATTTTGTCTCAAAATGACATTTTGTCTCAAAATCTCAAAAATGTCTCAAAATGTTTTTTATGAAAAGTTTTGCTTTGCTGCTTTAGCTACTGAATTTCCATATCGAACGATGCTTGGCCCCTTTGATTGCTGCTTGCAGCTATACTTATTGGTGGCCAAGCCGCAAAGCCACATAAGTGATTCTACCTTTTCTTATTATTGGTGGCCAAGCCGCAATGCGGCGAAGCCACATAAGTGATTCTACCTTTTCTTATTATTATTAGGGTTCCTCCGGTAGGAGGGAACCCTATTGTTATTGGTGGTATTATTATTAGGGTTCCTCCGGTAGGAGGGAACCCTATTGTTATTGGTGGTATTATTAAGGTTCCTCCGGTAGGAGGGAACCCTATTGTTATTGGTGGTATTATTAGGGTTCCTCCGGTAGGAGGGAACCCTATTGTTATTGGTGGTATTATTATTATTATTATTATGTTTTACCCATGGGAGTCAATGGCAGCCCCTAGAGCACAAAGGTAAAAAGTTGTGAAATTTGGCATGTTGAAACTGCAGACCATTAGTAACTACCATACCAAACATGGGCCATGTGAGACAATAGGTGGCGCTACAGGCCACGCCCCAATATGTCAATTTTCAAAGTGATGCCATTTGCAGGCCATAAGTCCCAAAACTCTGAAATTCATTACATATGCCTTATTTCTGATGAGGAACAAAAAAGCCTCTAGAACCTATAACGGCCGCCATATTGGATTTTTCTGTACAATAAAGATTAAGGAAACACGTTTTTTCGCTACTCCTCCTACATTTTTGGTCAAATCTTTTTCACAATTGCCAAACAGGATCTCCAGACTGAGCCTCACAAAAGTTATCACTGGAATTTTTATTTTCGAAATCGTTTGTCCGGTACAGCCAATCAAAATCATCAACAAAGGATCAAAACAGGAAGTTGGGTCAAATCTCAAAACATCTTTGAGATATCAACACCAAACTTGGTATATCGGTGGAAGACACTACAACATGTTCCCATGTGAAAAATTGACTTAATATATTAAAAAATGACTGATATAAAGCAAATCAAAATTATCGCTAACGCTAAAATAATGCTTTACACATCCACCGGTCTAAAGCGAATACTCTGATACTATCACTAGTTCATATGAAGACTCTTGAGAATGTTTAGTATTCAAATCTGAAAAAAAGTTGAATGTATGATGAAAAGTCGATTTTTGGTGAATATTTAAAACATGCATGCTTGGCTAATTTCAGTTTTTGGGGCTAAATCCTCTCTCCCCTCCTCCTGCCCGCGCGTACTCCAAATCCTCACACACTCAGCCTTCCCTTGACACACGCACGGCAAAGACGCACACGCAACATTTCAGGAGAGTGTGGGCTGACCAAGCCCCCACTCATTCCTTGGTCTTTAGCAAAGGCCCATGTGGATCTTGATGGTTTGGCATTTCCGATTTTGTATGCAATGGTAAAAAGGTCTCAAATCCTGAAACATTGATAGTAAAGGCCGAGAAACACTTTAACAAAAGCCCATGTGGATCTTCTTGGTATTGCATTTCCGATTTTGTATGCAATGGTAAAAGGTTATATAAATCCTGAAACATTGATAGTGTAGACCAAGAGTAACTACCACACCACAAATGGCCCAACATTACCCATAGGTGGCGCTACAGGCCACGCCCTAAAGCACAAAGATACAAGGCTTTCTGGAATGGATAGGCTCACCAAGCCCCCTCCCTTCACTTCTTGGCTTGAAATAAAGGCCCATGTGGATCTTGATGGTATTGCATTTCCGATTTTGTATGCAATGGTAAAAAGGTCTCAAAATCCTGAAACATAGATAGTATAGGCCAAGAAACACTTTAACAAAAGCCCATGTGGATCTTGTTGGTATTGCATTTCCGATTTTGTATGCAATGGTAAAAAGTTATAAAAATCCTGAAACATTGATAGTAGAGACCAAGAGTAACTACCACACCACAAATGGCCCACCATTACCCATAGGTGGCGCTACAGGTTACGCCCTAAAGCACAAGATAAAAGCTTTCTGGAATGGATAGGCTCACCAAGCCCCCTCCCTTCACTTCTTGGCTTGAAATAAAGGCCCATGTGGATCTTGATGGTATTGCATTTCCGATTTTGTATGCAATGGTAAAAAGGTCTCAAAATCCTGAAACATAGATAGTATAGGCCAAGAAACACTTTAACAAAAGCCCATGTGGATTTTGTTGGTATTGCATTTCCGATTTTGTATGCAATGGTAAAAAGTTCTCCAAATCCTGAAACATTGATAGTATAGGCCATGAGTAACTACCACACCACAAAAGACCCACCATTATCCATAGGTGGCGCTATGGCCACCCCCCAATTGTCCATTTTCAAAGTGCTGCCATTTGCATCCCATTTGTCCCAAAATTCTGAAATTCATTACATATGCTTTATTTCTCATGAGGAACAAAAAAGCCTCTAGAACCTATAACGGCACCCACACAAATCTGAAAAATAGTTCAATGTAAGATGAAAAGTAGATTCATTGTGAATATTTAAAATATGTATGCTTGGCTAATTTCTAATGCTTTTTCCCCAAATCCTATGTGTAATTTGTTTAAACAAACGTAGCCTTTTAAACCTCTAGGTTTAATTCTCTCTTTTATACATTTAAAGTTGGATTTGACATTTAACAGACATTTAATCATTTAGCAAGTTGTTTGACTCAAAAACCATAACAGTACATGGCCCCAACAGTACCAAGCTCCCACCTTCACTCCTTAGTCTAGTAGCCATTTTAGACTAGTAGGCATTGTGTGGTTAGTTTGGCCACAGCTAATTTTACTGTTAAAATAAACAGAAGGTCTTTTTCTTCAGAACTATACAGTTGAATTAACCAAACACAGCTTGGTCATGTTATCACCTTCTTTGGCACATCTAAACTAAGGACTAGACTTTTAAGAAAGCATGACCAAAGCAATTTGGTGAGGGCGGGTTCCTACATAAACAGTTGGTGACAAAGAATTTCAGACAATAACTTAAACATAGTCTTGCATTAAGAGTAGAGTCAACAAATTGAATAACTGTGCTAATGGTTGTTAAAACTCATTGCTCTGAGTTGGTGCATGTCAATTTAGGCAGAAGTCCATGTCTGGTGATATTTGACAACCTCAAACAGCATGAGTCTGCCACTGGGCCTATTGAAAAGGCTCTTGTTTTGATTTGCAATGCAACTATGGGGGGCCAAGCTGGGCCCAGTTGTACTGTTAGAAAGGCCAGTTACATTAAATATTATTGTTGTCATATAGTTTTCTTCCCAGCATTGCAGGCACTAATAAAAGCAGTGGTGTCCAGAAATGTTTCGTAGGAGTGGCGAAAAAGAGAAGCAGAACAGTGGAACACCATCCCACTACCATTATCTCTTATTCACTCTCATCTGTGTTGTATATCTGTAACTGGTATAGTATGGGACTACATGAATGTTTCAAAGTCAAAGTGTAGTAACGTAGAATAGAGGAACTGGGTGTACAAGATTGTGCTTGCGGAATGAATGCTCCGTGACATGTTTTATAAAACTTGAGAAGGCTCCCTTTATTCGTGGTGTGTGTCCAGTATATAACGTCTCGCCCTGCTTTATCCTACTGCTCTGCTCCCCGGCCCCTTGTAGTAGCCTCATCTCCATCCCCTTAACATTACGCCATTAACTAGATCCAGTTACATGACACTGGGAAATGGGTGCTGATGTGGAAAGTCCCCAAAAACAGCAGAAAACAAGGAAAATATTAATCCACCAGTCATTTTTACATTTTAAATATGGAGGCATCTATTGGAACAAGTGGTAACTCCTTTGTTGTACACCCAACAAATATTGGGCTACTTTACATATAATACATATATAACTATACTAATAGGCCTTAATGTAGTTGTCGTCCTACCATTACATTCATGTCCTTTACTAAAGTGTATCTTCCCTTTCATAAAGTTATTGTTGTAATCAAAGCTTTTAAAGAATGGATCTCTACATGGTGGGCCTAACCAGAGCACGGGTGGCCTGACAGAACACGCTTCAAAGTTGTCACTTTCAAAAGGGTGGCATTTTAACCCTGTTTGTCCAAAATGTTTAAAAGTTGGTACGCATGCCTTATATTGCTCATGGGGAAAAAAAGAGTGTCAAGAACCCATAACGTCGGCAGCATGGATATTTCTCTAGAGTGACAATTTGTGAAGAATATCAGAAAATGACTTAAAATCTGCCATTGATCCAGTTGTCTTGAAATGTTGTGTACATGTATGAAATACATGTCTGTGTCATGTCAATTTGGTAATGGTTTGAAATGTTATGGAGGAACCCGCCATTGCTGCCTGCAGCTATATTTACGATTCCTCCGTCAGGAGGAAACCTATTGTTATTGTTAGTTTTATTGGTGGCCAAGCCGCGAAGCGGCGAAGCCACATAAGGGTTTCTACCTTTTCTTATAATTATTATTATTATTATACATCTGCCATGGGAGTCTATGGCAGCCCCTAGAACCACATGCTCAGAAGTTGTGAAATTTGGCACACTCTTTGGGACCTGTCCCCTCATCACTTTCACCAAGTTTCATGTCTCCCATTTCAACCCTCTAGCGCCACCAATGGGTCAAAGTTGAAGGTGTGTTTACACACGTTACCTTTGAACCATATGCCGCATTTTCCAAAATGAGGTATCATTGGATTCCCTGGATCAAGACAAGTTCAACGCACTCTATGACGTCATACCCAGTCATATAGATTCTCCGCCATTTTGAATGTTAACGAAAAGCGTTTTTTCGCTACTCCTCCTACAATTCTTGACGAATCTTCTTCAGAATTGCCACAGATGATCTTCAGACCAAGCCTCACAAAAGTTATCCCCTGGAGCTTTGATTTTCGCAACCGTTTGTTAGTTACAGCCAATCAAATTCAGCAACTGATCCGGAAAAAGGGAAGTGAGGTCATATCTTAGTGAATCTTTGATGCATTGACTCCAAACTTGGTGTATGGATTCATGACCCTGTTATCAAGAGGTCCGAAAAAGGTAGGGTCATTTGAGCTCTAGGGGGCGCTACAATAAGCAAAACTGTGTTTTGACCAATAACTGTTGATTTGTTTGTCGTATTTAAGTGATTCCTATGTCTCGTGATATCTTAGGAGATCCCGTGTCTTGCGCATGTTAACGCATGATACCAGACGAATTGATGAGGCCGCCATTTTGAATGAATGAATGAAACTTTTTTCCCTACTCCTACACAATGTATCCAATATTGACCAGATTTGGCACAGACTATCTTCAGACCACAATCACCTTGACATGTCAAAATAGGACTAAATTACAGCTGTTGGGGCAACAATTTGGGCCAAATCTGACCACGCGTGCCACAGGAGAAACAGCTTACTTTTTGTATACAGTAACTGTACACAGCAATTCCCAGCGCTGAAAATGGCTCACTGGGATAAGACGGCTCCTTTAAAGTGTAAGGTCGTAGGTTCGAATCCAGCCAAAGTCTTAAGCATGTCATGATACTGGTTTATCTGTTTAGTGATGCCAGGTATGCGACAGTAGCTGTCGAGCAGTATAATCATAATGGTCACGATAATGGTTCATTCTCAGGGGATTTATATTTATACTTAGGACTAGGAGTCTATGGCAGCCCACAGAACAGATTGGTGCGCAGTTTTGAAATTTGGCACACTGATTTGGAACGGTCTCCTGATTATCGTCAGCAAAGTTTCATATCAATCCCTGAAGCTCTATAGCGCCACCAAGGCGTCAAAGTTGGAGGTGCGTTTACGCCCACAACTTTTGAACCGTGAGACCGTTTTTCTTAATTGAGGTATCATTGGATTCCTTGGATGCAGACGATTCGATTGAACCCGGTGACGTCATTGTCGTCATGATGGTTTTTACGTCATTTGTATTTTAAGAAATGCCAACTTTTTCGAACTAGTCCTAGGCCGTTGCTCCGATTTTCATGAAAATTGTAACAGATCATCTTCGAGTCAGATATATTGTGCTTTGTCGATATAGTGATGCTACATCTAGCCAGTGCATCGGATTTCTTGCATCATAACTTCTGAACAGATTTGTCATAAATCACAAGATTGGTCTCTTCTGATTCTACGTGGCATACTAAGTCGAAATATATCACACTGTCCCGTGTCTGCCATTTTGGGCGTCATCCATTTGGAATTTTCATAAAAACAAACTCCTCGTTCGCCGTTGCTCCTATTTTCATAGACATGTAATCAAATCATTTTCAGACCACAATCACCTTGACATGTCAAAATAGGACTGAATTACAGCTTTTTATACTTGGGTCAAATCTGACAACGCTTCCCACAGGAGAAACTGCTTACTTTTTTTTATACAGTAACTGAACACAGCATATCCCTGCAGTGAGAATAGCTCACTGGGATAAGACGGGTTCCTCTGAAGTGCAAGGTCATAGGTTTGAACCCAGCCTCAGGCATGTCATGACACTGGTTTATCTGTTTAGTGAAGCCTGGTATGCCACAGTAGCTGTTTAACAGTATAATGGTAATGATCATGTTTCATTCTCAGGGGATCTATACTCAAGAAGAGTCAGATTTATTGTGCTTTGTAGATATGTGTCCTCTAACCTCTAGGGGGTCGATCCCGTGTCTGACACATGTTAACTTGTGATACCAGCCGAATTGATGCTGCCATTTTGAATGAATTAATAAAACGTTTTTGTTCACTCCTCCTACAAAATGTTAGCCTGACGTTGTCATACTCATAATTCTAGTCAGAATATGAGTCTGAGAACTCTCCGTTGGGCTGTGACTATGGGGCATGTTTCAAACAAACCTGGAAAACAAATGCCTCTTCGCTCAATTGGATAGATCTACAACCAATCAGAGCAACGTAGTATGTTAACTTTGACCAAATCCCGTAGGAAGGACGGCAAGAACATATTTTCCATCGACAAATGCCTTGATTGCGTTTCTCTGTTCCTCTTTCAAAATTAACGCGCTGTCGATGTCTTCTAAAACAGACTCGATGGCAGAATCATAACATCCCAGATCTCCAGCGGTAGCCATGTTTGTTCAAAACAAATTCAACTTAAGCGCTCTTTTGTGACGTGGGTGATTACGTTACTGTTGATCATCTGTCCATCATCGTATAAAGCCCGCCCTGGCAATTTCATTGGTCCGCCCAGATTCTGGTTTTCTGTAGTTGTCCCCAATACGAGACCCTCCAGACCCAACTTCCCGACCAAATTTTTTTGTGGGCTGGCAGCCAGGCTAACAAAATGTATCAAATATTCACCAAATTTGGGACAGATTATCTTCAGACCACAATCACTGTGACATGTCAAAATAGGACTGATTTACAGCTTTTTAATCTTGGGCCAAATCGGACAACCGCTTGCCACAGGAAAAACTGCTTATATCTTTACCCAGTAACTGAAATGTGATTTGCAGCACTGAGAATCGCTCACTAGGATAAGTTGGTGTCCTGGCAAAGGGACACCAATCAATTTTGAATGAATGAATATAAAGTTTTTTTTGCTACCTCTCCTATAAAGTTTGTCCAATCTTCACCAAATGTGGCACAGATCGTCTTCAGACCATGCCTCGCAAAAGACATCACATGTCGTTTAGATTTTTGCAACCGTTTGTTAGTTACAGCCAATCAAATTGAGCAACTGATCCGGAAAAAGGGAAGTGAGGTAATTTCTTAGCCAATGATACATTGACTCCAAACTTGATGTATGGACTCAGGACCCTCTTATTAAGAGGTCTGAGACAGGTAGTGTCATAGGGGGCACTACCTGGATTGTGTGTTGACCAATAACTGTGGATTTGTTCGTCTCATTTAAGTGATCCTTTGTCTCGTAATATCTTAGTAGATCCCGTGTCTGACACATGTTAACTTGTGATACCAGCCGAATTGATGTGGCTGCCATTTTGAATGAATATAAAGTTTTTTCGCTACCTCTCCTATAAAGTTGTCCAATCTTGACCAAATTTGGCACAGATCAAATTCAGACCAAGCCTCACAAAAGACATCACTTTTTTTTTCTTTTTCTAAACCTTTTGACTGGAACAGCCAACCAAAGTTGTCGACCAAGCCACCATAAAAGAAGTGAGGTCATATCTCAGCACCTCTTTACTGCACTGATACCAAATTTTGTATAGGGAGTAGGGACCCTGTTTTAAGGAGGTCCAAAATAGGTCATGCTATTTCACCTTTAGGTGGCGCTGCAATTAGAAAAAAATTGGCACTGATTATCTTCACATCAAGCCTCACAAAAGTTTTCACATGGTTTTTGATTTTCAAAACGGTTTTTCCGGTAAAACTGATCAAAGTCGGCGATGAAGCTGCCAAAACAGGAAGTGAAATCATATCTCAGGAAATATATACTGAATTGACATCAAACTTGGTACAGGTGTTCGGGACCCTGATCCAAAGAGGTCCCCTAAAGGTTGTGTCATCTAACCGCTAGGGGGCGATCCTGTGTCTGACATGTTAAATAGTGATACCAGCTGAATTGATGTGGCCGCCATTCTGAATGAATGAATAAAACGTTTTTGGTGAATATCAAAAATTCACCTTATTTGGCACAGATTATCTTCAGACCACAATCACTGTGACATGTCAAAATATAACTGAATTACAGCTGTTTAAATTTGGGCTAAATCTGACCACGCTTGCCACAGGAAAAACTGCTAATATTTTTACCCAGTAACTGAAATCTGTGATTTCCAGCACTGAGAATAGCTCACTAGGATAAATTGGTGTCCTGGAAACTTCAACGTTAGAGGTTCGAATCCAGCCAAAGCTGACAAGCGTGTCATGCCTCTGATTCTCTGTTTAACTACACTGTAAACCACTGCAAAGGAAGCCAGGTACACCGAAGTCACTAGATGTTGAAAGTTTCTCCTGGGTCATCTGACCTGCTTGGCCACCACATTGCTGCTTGCAGCTGTATTTAGGATTCCTCCGTCAGGAGGAAACCTATTGTTATTGTTAGTTTTATTAGGATTCCTCCGTCAGGAGGAAACCTATTGTTATTGTTAGTTTTATTATTATTCTTGTTCCATGGAAGTCAATGGCAGCCCCTAGAACCCTTCGACAACTTTTTGTGAAATTTGGCACACTCATTAAGGACAGTTGATTCTATACCTTCTATTCTATAAGTTTCATGTCTCCCATTAGACCACTCCAGCGCCACCAACGGGTCAAAGTTGGACTTGTGTTTACACACGCAACTTTTGAACCGTATGACCCATTTTCAAAAATGAGGTACCATTGGATTCCCTGGATCAAGCCGAGTTCAACGCACCCCATGGCGTCAATTTCCGGTTATATAGATTTTCTGCCATTTTGAATTTTGTGAAAAAACGTTTTTTTTGCTTCTCCTCCCTCAATTTTTGTCAAACTTCCCCAGAATTGGCATACATCATCATCAGACCAACCCTCACAGAAGTTATCAAAGGATATTTGATTTTCAAAACCGTTTGTCCGGTACAGCCAATCAAAATCGGCAACAAAGCAACCAAACAGGAAGTTGGGTCATATCTCAGCAAATGTTTGACAAATCAACACCAAACTTGGTATGTTGACTCGGAACCATCGTAAGAAGATGTCCAATTAATTTGGTGTCATGTGATCACTGAGCGTGGCCGCAGGAAGCAAAAATGTGTTTTGGCCAATAACTGTTGATTTGTTTAATTTTATTAAGGGACTCCTTTGTCTCATGATATGTTGGGACATCCCGTGTGTGATACATGATAATATTTGATAATAGCCAAATCGATCCGGCCGCCATTTTGAATTCATTGAAAAACGTTTTTTCTTTACTCTTCCTACACATGTTGTCCAATCTTCACCAAATTTGGCATAGAGTATCTTCCGACCAAGCCTCACAAAGGGCTTCACATGATTTTTTGATTTTAAGAACCGTTTAACCGGTACAGGCAGTCAAAATGTGCCATTAAGCCAGCAAACAGGAAGTTGGGTCGTATCTCAGCAAATCTTTGATGGATTCACACCAAACTTGCTGCATGTACTGGGAACCCTGTTCTGAAGATTTCTAAAGTGTTTTATGGGTCATTTAACTGCTTGGCCACCACATTGCTGCTTGCAGCTGTATTTATTAATACACTTCTTCTGTCATTGGAGTCTATGGCAGCCCCTAGAACCGTATGGTAAAAAGTTGAGAAATTTGGCACACTCATTAAGCACAGTCCCCTCTTTATATTCACCAAGTTTCATTTCACCCATTGGAGCACTCTAGTGCCACCTTCTGGTCAAAGTTGGACTTGTGTTTACAACCCGTTTTTTTGCTTCTCCTCCTTCAATTTTTGTCAAATCATCCCCAGAATTGGCAAACATCATCATCAGACCAACCCTCACAGAAGTTATCAAAGGATTTTTGATTCTCAAAACCGTTTGTCCAGTACAGCCTATCAAAATGTGCCATTAAGCCAGCAAACAGGAAGTTGGGTTGTATCTCAGCAAATCTTTGATGGATTCACACCAAACTTGCTGCATGCACTCGGAACCCTGTTCTGAGGATTTCTAAAGGGTTTTATGGGTCATTTGACTGCTTGGCCACCTCATTGCTGCTTGCAGCTATATTTATTAGGGGCCAAGCAGCGAAGCTGCGAGGCACCTATTGTTTTTGTTAGTTTTATTATTATTATTATTATTATTCCGCCATGGGTGTCTATGGCAGCCCCCATAAGCACTTGGTCGAAAAATTTGAAATTTGCCGCACTCATTGGGGACAGTCCCCTGGTCCAATTCACAAAGTTTCATGTCCCATACTTCGGCACTCTAGCGCCACCAATGGGTCAAAGTTGGAGTTGTCTTTACACACGCAACTTTTGAACCGTATGACCCATTTAAAAAAAATGAGGTACCATTGGATTCCCTGGATCAAGGCGAGTTCAATGCACACCATGGCGTTAAATTCCAGTTTTATAGATTTTCTGCTATATCCGGTTTTATCAAAAACCTTTGAAAGCCTACTCCTCCTACAATTCTTGTTGAATCTTCTTCAAAATTGCCACAGATGATCTTCAGACCAAGACTCACAAAGTAATCGAAGGATATTTGATTTTCAAAACCGTTTGTCTGGTACAGCCAATCAAATTCTGCAAAAAAGCCGCCAAACAGGAAGTGAAGTCATATCTCAGCAGTTCTTTGAGGCAGTGACACCAAAGTTGGTACCCCTACTCGGAACTTTATTCTAAGGATGTCCTCCAAAATTTGTGTCAAGTGACTGAAAGGGGGCATGGCCGGAAGTATAAACGTGTTTTGGCTAATAACTGTTGAAGTGTTTACCTTAATAAAGTAATTTATTTGTCTCTTGATGTCTAGTTAGATATCAAGCTTGACCATCGATAATATTTCATAATAACCGAATTGACGCTGCCGCCATTTTGGATTTCATGGAAAAGTGTAAAAACCTTTTGCACGCCCCAAATTTTGTCCAATGTTTACTAAATTTGGCACAGATGATCTTCAGACTAAGCTTCACAAAGTTGTTGCATGGATTTTCCACTTTCAAAACCATTTGTTCGCAAAAGACACGTGAGAGCATAACTCAGCAAAAATGTGTCCTATCATCACCAAACTTCGGTTCCTTCGTTCCCACGAGGAGCAGAGGACGCCTGTGGTTTTATACCAGAAAAAAACTATGTGAACACTCAATACTCTTAAACGCAAACAGATATTTTAACAAAACTTGGTGTGTTGCATCAGTGCAACAGGTTGCTGTGACCTACTCTGGACTGCTTGGCCCCTCCATTGCTGCTTGCAGCTATATTTATTATTATTACACATCTGTCATGGAAGTCTATTGCAGCCCCAACCACATGGTCAGAAGTTGTGAAATTTGGCACACTCTATGGAACCAGTCCCCTCATCAATTTCACCAAGTTTCATGTCTCCCATTCCAACCATCTAGCGCCACCAATGGGTCAAAGTTGAAGGTGTGTTTACACATGTTACCTTTGAACCATATGCCCCATTGTCCAAAATGAGGTAACGTTGGATTCCCTGGATCAAGACGAGTTCAGCGCACTCTATAACGTCATACACAGTCATATAGAATCTCCGCCATTTTGAATGTTAAGGAGAAATGTTTTTTCGCTACTCCTCCTACAATTCTTTTTGAATCGTCTTCATAATTGCCACAGATGATCTTCAGACCAAGTTTCACAAAAGCTATCCCAAGGAGCTTAGATTTTCGCAACTGTTTGTTAGTTACAGCCAATCAAATTCAGCAACTGATACGGTTAAAGGGAAGTGAGGTCATATCTTAACGAATCTTTGATGCATTGACTCTAAACTTGGTGTATGGATTCATGACCCTGTTGTTAAGAGGTCCATAAAAGGTAGTGTCATTTGAGCTCTAGGGGGCGCTATAATAGGCAAAATTGTGTTTTGACCAATAACTGTTGATTTGTTTGGCGTATTTAAGTCATTCCTATGTCTCGTGATATCTTAGGAGATCCCGCGTCTGATGCATGTTAACGCGTGATACCAGACGAATTGATGAGGCCGCCATTTTGAATGAATGAATAAAACTTCTTTACTTAGTCCTACACAATGTATCCAATATTCACCAGATTTGGCACAGATTATCTTCAGACCACAATCACCTTGCCATGTAAAAATAGGACTGAATTACAGCTGTTTAAACTTGGGCCAAATCTGACCATGCGTGCCACAGGAGAAACGGCTTCCTTTTTGTATTCAGTAACTGTACATAGCAATTCCCAGCGCTGACAATGGCTCACTGGGATAAGACGGGCTCCGTTGAAGTGCAAGGTCATAGGTTTGAATCCAGCCAAAGTCTCAGGCATGTCATGATACTGGTTTGTGTTTAGTGAAGCCAGGTATGCGACAGTAGCTGTCGAGCAGTATAATCATAATGGCCACGATAATGTTTAATTCTCAGTGGATTTATACTCATGAAGAGTCCGATTTATTGTGCTTTTTAGATATAGTGAATCTACATCTAGCCAGTGTATCGGATTTCTTGCATCATAACTTCTGAACAGATTTGTCATAAATCACAAGATTTGTCTCTTCTGATTCTACGTGGCATACCAAGTCGAAATATATCACATTGTCCCGTTTCCACCATTTTGGAAGTCGGCCATTTGGAATTTTCATAAAAACATACTTTTTGAACTCCTCGTTCACCGTTGCTCCTATTTTCATGGACATTTAATCAAATCATCTTCAGATTACAATCACCTTGATTTGTCAAAATATGACTGAATTACATCTTTTTATACTTGGGTCAAATCTGACAACACTTCCCACAGGAAAAACTGCTTATTTTTTTATACAGTAACTGAACACAGTCATTTTTAGCACTGAGAATAGCTCACTGGGATAAGTGGGACTCCTCTGAAGTGCAAGGTCATAAGTTCGAATCCAGCCACAGTCATCACGCATATCACAATACTTGTTTATCTGTTTAGTGAAGCCAGGTATGCCACAGTAGCTGTCTAACAGTATAATCATATTGGTAATGATAATGTTTCAATCTCAGGGGATCTATACTCAAGAAGAGTCCGATTTATTGAGCTTTACAGATATGTGTCCTCTAACCTCTAGGGGGGCGATCCCATGTCTGACACATGTTAACTTGTGATAACAGCCAAATTGATGCCACCATTTTGAATTAACTAATAAACGTTTTTGTCCTACTCCTGCTACAAAATGTATCAAATATTCACCAACTCTAACACAGGTTATCTTCAGACCACAATCACATTGACATATCAAAATAGGACTGAATTACAGCTGTTTAAACTTGGGACAAGTCTGACAAACGTTTGCCCACGAAAAATTCCTTATATTTTTACGCAGTCACTGAAATATGATTTCCAGCACTGAGAATAGCTCACTAGGATAAATTGGTGTCCTGTCAACGTCAGAGGTTCAAATCCAGCCAAAGCTAACAAGCTTGTCATGTCTCTGATTCTCTATTTAGCAAGACTATAAGCCACTGCAAAGAAAGCCAGGTAAACCGCAGTCACTAGATGTCTAAAGTTTCTTCTGGGTCATCTGACCTGCTTGGCCACTACATTGCTACTTGCAGCTATATTTATTATTAGGTTCCTCCGGTAGGAGGGAACCTATTGTTATTGTTGGTATTCTTATTATTATTTTTGTTCTTCTTGCGCCCCAATATCTCATAAAGTCCCTTGTCATAAATTTTCTAATTTGGCACATTGATACTACATCCAAGTGGGTACCCCCAAACCAAATATGGGCCACATCTGACCATAGTGGGCGCCACAGGTCACGCCCAAATGTCCAATTTTCAAAGTGATTGCATTTCCACCCTATTGCTCCAATTCTTCTGAGACTTGGTGTGCATGCCTCATTTTTCATGAGGAACAAAAAAGCCTCAAGGACCCATAAAATCCGCCATGATGGACACTATTCAACACTGAGAATAGCTCATTGGGCTGGGATGGTGACCTGTAAAGTATAAGGTAGTAGGTTGGAATCCAGCCATTATCTTTTGGCCTGTCATCATTTTGATTATCTGTTTAGTTCAATAGGATGACATCATTCTGAAATACCATGCACAATTTCATGCAATTTCACCTTGAAATGTCAACCGTTTCTTAACCTTTGTCCCAAAGCTGACCAAAGCTAATACTCTGCCCTTTCTATTCATACGATCTCAACAGATGGTGTGTAGAAGAGAGGATAGAGAGACTGACTTGTAACCTTATGTTCATGAGTTCAAATCCCCATTCAGCCTGTTGTTGGCCAAACATTAAGTAGTTTTGCTCTTTTGTTGTCCAACTCTCGATCTTCTAAAGTGTACATGTTTATAACATTTTGCGGAGGAACCTGCATCGCTGCTTGCAGCTATATTTAGGTTCCTCCGGTAGGAGGAAACCTATTGTTATTGTTGGTATTCATATTATTATTTTTCTTCTCCTTGCGCCCCAATATCTCAAAAAGTCCCTTGTCATAAATTTTTTAATTTGCCACATTGATACTACATCAAAGTGGGTACCCCCACACCAAATATGGGCCACATCGGACTATAGGGGGCGCCACAGGCCACGCCCAAAAGTCCGATTTTCAAAGTGATTGCATTTCCACCTTATTGCTCCAATTCTTCTGAAACTTGGTATGCATGCCTCATTTTTCATGGGGAACCAAAAAGCCTCGAAGACCCATAAAGTCTGCCATGATGGATTTTCCTGTACAGTGATAATTTTTTAAAACCTTCAAAATTCTTCTTCTCTTGAACCAAAGGTCTAATTGACTTGAAATTTGGTACAGATATGTATCATTGAAGTATTGAGAAATGTTAATTAAGGCAATTGAATCAAGTACAAAATGGCTGAAAAGGGTGTATTTATGTAAATGTCCACATTGCCTCAATATGTTTGTGTCACTAAATCAAATGTATTTTTGAAGGATGGTTCAAACCTAATAGACTTATAGGTGACATGCCTTTAAAGTACCATGCAAAGTTTCACCTTGATATGTCAAAATATGACTGAATTACAGCTGTTTGAACTTGGACCAAATCTAACAATGCTCGCCATTGGAGAAACTGCTTTTTTGATTATCCAGTTATGGAACTTTGTCTATTCCATGCCTGGGAATTGCTCAATTGGCAGAGATGTTCTGCTGGTAAGCAAAGGGTTGTAGGTTCAAAACCAGTCAGAGGCATCGTTTTTTTATTTTTTATTCTGACAAAACGGTTTCTAGTCTTCCGATAAATCCTCCGGTTGTAAAACATAGCAATGCGTGTTTATTTGAGCCCATCACAACACTCCAATCGTCTGTTTAGCGAGACTGTGTAAACCACTGTAAAACAAGCCAGGTTCACCACAGTAGCTAGCTACTGGAGGTCAGATGGCTGAGCCGTTAGGGAGTCGGGCTATTAATCAGAAGGTTGTTGGTTCGATTCCCGCCGGTGCCAAATGACGTTGTGTCCTTGGGCAAGGCACGTCATCCTACTTGCCTCGGGGAGAATATCCCTGTACTTACTGTAAGTCGCTCTGGATAAGAGCGTCTGCTAAAATGACTAAATGTACTTGTAGTATACGCATGGTAGAGATAACGCTAATGGTTATCTCTAATGAAGTAAATTGATTGTTCAGGTGGATCCCTTGACTGTTCCACAAATTCATTTCAGTAACCTAAACCAGGACACATCCCCACTGATGCTAGGCATGATTTGAAATTCCCTTCAATGACAAGTTATGGCACTCCAAACAACCTTTTATAAAAACTATAAGTAAGTTATTCTTTACTCAGCAACCCAGTCATCCTGTTGTCCCATTGTTATAGGAAATGTATAAGCAGTTTCAACTTCGACTGAATCTAACAACGCTTACCACATGAGAAACAGCTTACTTTTTAATACAGTAACTGAACATGACAATATTCAACACTGAGAATAGCTCAATGGGCTGGGATGGTGACCTGTAAAGTATAAGGTCGTAGGTTGGAATCCAGCCATTATCTTTTGGCCTGTCATCATTTTGATTATCTGTTTAGTTCAATAGGATGACATCATTCTGAAGTCCCACAAACAATTTCACCTTGGTATGTCAAAGTATGATTGAATTGGATCAGTTTCAACGTTGGCTGAATCTAACAACGCTCACCACAGGAGAAACAACTTTTTTTTTAATACAGTAACCGAACATGACAATATTCAACACGGAGAATAGCTCAATGGGCTGGGATGGTGACCTGTAAAGTATAAAGTATTAGGTTGGAATCCAGCCATTATATTTTGAACTGTCATAATTTTTATTATCTGTTTAGTTAAACAGGACAACATCATTCTGAAATACCCTGCACAAATTCATGCAATTTCACCTTGAAATTCCTAACCTTTGTCGCAAAGCTGACCAAAGCTAATACTCTGCCCTTTCTATTCATACGATCTCAACAGTTGGTGTGTAGCAGAGAGGATAGAGACTGACTTGTAACCTTATGCTCATGAGTTCAAATCCCCATTCAGCCTATTGTTGTTGGCCAAACATGAAGTAGTTTTGCTCTCTTGTTGTCCAACTCTCAATCTTCTACAGTGTACATGTTTATAATATTTTGCGGAGGAACCTGCATTGCTGCTTGCAGCTATATTTCTTATTATTTTTCTCCTTGCGCCCCAATATCTCAAAAAGTCCCTTGTCATAAATTGTTCTATTTTGCCACATTGATACTACATCCAAGTGGGTACCCCCACACCAAATATGGGCCTCATCGGACCATAGGGGGCGCCACAGGCCATACCCAAAAGTAAAATTTTCAAAGTGATTGCATTTCCACCCCATTGCTCCAATTCTTCTGAAACTTGGTGTGCATGCCTCATTTTTCATGAGGAACAAAAAAGCCTCAAGGATCCATAATGTCCACCATGATGGATTTTCCTGTACAGTGATAATTTGGGAAAACATTCAAAATTCCTCTTCTCTTCAACCAAAGGTCTAATTGACTTGAAATTTGGGACATATATATATCATTGACATATAAAGGAATGTTACTTAAGGCAATTGAATCAAAATCAGAAGTACAAAATGGCTTAAAGGGGTTTATTTATGTAAATGTCCACATTAACTCTACGTTTGTGTCACTAAATCAAATGTCATTTTGAATGATAGTTTTTCAAACCTTATAGGCTTTAAGGTGACATCACTCTGACTTACCGTACACAATTTCACCTTGGTATGTCAAAGTATGATTGAATTAGAGCTGTTTCAACTTTCGCTTACCACAGGAGAAGCTCGTTTAGCCCGTCTTAAATTTGAACATCTGTTTAGTTAAAGAGGATGACATCGTTCTGAAGTACCATGCGCAATTTCACCTTGATATGTCAAAAGATCATTGATTACAGATGTTTAAACTTTGGCCGAATCAAACAATCCACGCTGCAGGAGAAACGGCTTTCTTTTTTAATACAGAAACTGACCAGCATTTCTCAGCCTTGCAGGTAGCTCAATGGGTTGAAATGTTGTCCTGCAAAGTGCAAGGTCACAGGTTCGAAACTAGGCAAAGTCTTTTGGCCTGTCATAATTTTGATTACTTGTTTAGTTAAACAGGCAGACATTCTGAAATACCACGCGCAATTTCATGCAATTTCACTTTGAAATGTCAACCGTTTCTTAACCTTTTGGTCAGTTCCAAGCTGACCAAAAACTAATACTCATATCACGCAGTCGGTGCACAGCTAGATAATCAGCGTCAGCCACTTTGGTCCCAGCATGCAGTGCGGCATGTCCAAAAACGCAAAGACTTGTGGAAAATTGTTCGGTTACAACAGCCTTGCGAGGGATTTCAGTTGTTGTGTTCGTTCAGTTAGATGTTTGTAATGTTATTGTTTGTTAGTTAATATAATCTTGTTGGTCACCCTGATTGTGCATGTCCGTCCGTCCGTCCGTCATCTGCCGCTTGTCCGGGGATTGGGTCGCGGGGGCAGCGACCTAAGCAGGGAGGCCCAGACTTCCCTCCCCCCGGCCACTTCCACCAGCTCTTCCTGGGGGACCCTGAGGCGTTCCCAGGCCAGCCGAGAGACATAGTCCCTCCAGCGTGTCCTGGGTCTTCCCCGGGGCCTCTTCCCAGTGGGACGTGCCCGGAACACCTCACCAGGGAGGCGTCCAGGAGGCATCCTAATCAGATGCCCGAGCCACCTCAGCTGGCTCCTCTCGACGCGGAGGAGCAGCGGTTCTACTCTGAGCCCCTCCCGGATGACCGAGCTTCTCACCCTATCTCTAAGGGAGAGCCCGGACACCCTGCGGAGAAAGCTCATTTCGGCCGCTTGTATTCGCAATCTCGTTCTTTCAGTCACTACCCATAGTTCGTGACCATAGGTGAGGGTAGGAACGTAGATCGACTGGTAAATAGAGAGCCTCGCCTTTCGACTCAGCTCCTTCTTCACCACGACGGACTGATGCAGAGCCCGCATCACTGCGGACGCCGCACCGATCCGCCTGTCGACCTCGCGCTCCATTCTTCCCTCACTCGTGAACAAGACCCCGAGATACTTGAACTCCTCCGCTTGGTTCAGGATCTCCTCCCCGACCCGGAGATGGCACTCCACCCTTTTCCGGTCGATTACCATGGCCTCAGATTTGGAGGTGCTGATTCGCATCCCAGCCGCTTCACATTCGGTTGCGAACCGCTCCAGTGGGAGCTGAAGGTCACGGCCCGATGAAGCCAACAGGACCACATCATCCGCAAAAAGCAGCGACCCGATCCTGAGGTCACCAAACCGGACCCCCTCAACACCCTGGCTGCGCCTAGAAATTCTGTCCATATAGGTAATGAACAGAATCGGTGACATAGGGCAGCCCTGGTGGAGTCCAACCCTCACCAGAAACAAGTTCGACTTACTACCGGCAATGCGGACCAAACTCTGGCACCGGTCGAACAGGGACCGGACAGCGCCGATCAGGAAATCCGGTACCCCATACTCTCGGAGCACCCCCCACATGAGCCCCCGAGGGACACTGTTCCACGGCCAGGACGAAAACCACATTGCTCCTCCTGAATCCGAGGTTCGACAATCCGACGGACGCTCCTCTCCAGGACCCCTGAATAGACTTTCCAAGGTAGGCTGTGGAGTGTGATCCCGCTAAAGTTGGAGCACACCCTCCGGTCCCCCTTTTTAAAGAGGGGAACCACCACCCTGGTATGCCAGTCCAGAGGCACTGTCCCCGATGTCCACGCGATGTTGCAGAGTCGTGTCAACCAAGACAGCCCAACATCCAGAGCCTTAAGGAACTCCGGGCGGACCTCATCCACCCCAGGGGCCCTGCCACCGCGGAGCTTTTCAACCACCTCGGCGACCGCAGCCCCAGAGATAGAAGGCCCCCCCCCCCCCGATGTCCCCAGACTCTGCCTCCACGTCGGAAAGCGTGTTGGTAGAATTAAGGAGGTCTTCAAAGTATTCCTTCCACCGATCCAGGACGTCCCCCCTCGAGGTCAGCAGCGCACCATCCCCACCGTATACAGTGTTGACAGAGCACTGCTTCCCCCTCCTGAGCCGCCGGATGGTGGTCCAGAACCTTTTTGAAGCCGTTTGGAAGTCATTCTCCATGGCCTCGCCGAACTCCCCATATACCCGGGTTTTAGCCTCCGCAACCGCCAAAGCCGCGTTCCGCTTGACCTGCCGGTACACATCAGCTGCCTCTGGAGTCCTACCGGCCAATAAAGTCCGATAGGCCTCCTTCTTCAGCTTGACGGCATCCCTCACCTCCGGAGTCCACCACCGGGCCCGAGAGTTACCACCGCGACATGCACCGACCGCCTTGCGGCCGCAGCTCTGGTCAGCCGCTTCAACAATGGAGGCCCGGAACATGGCCCATTCGGACTGAATGTCCCCGGCCCCCCCCGAGACATGATCGAAGCTCTCCCGGAGGTGGGAGTTGAAGCTCCTTCTGACAGAGGGTTCCGCCAGCCGTTCCCAGCAGACCCTCACATTACGTTTGGGCCTGCCAGGCCTGACCGGCGTCCTTCCCCACCATCGAAGCCAACTCACCACCAGGTGGTGATCAGTTGACAGCTCCGCCCCTCTTCTCACCAAGACATGCGGCCCCAAGTCCGATGACACGACTACAAAGTCGATCATTGAACTGAGACCTCGGGTGTCCTGGTGCCAGGTGCACATATGGACACCCTTATGCTTGAACATGGTGTTCGTTATGGACAAGCCGTGTCTAGCACAGAAGTCCAACAACAAAACACCACTCGGGTTCAGATCGGGGGGGCCGGTTCTCCCAATCACGCCCCTCCAGGTCTCACTGTCATTGCCCACATGAGCATTAAAGTCCCCCAGGAGGACGAGGGAATCCCCGGGAGGAGCGCTTTCCAGCACCCCCCCAGGAGACTCCAAAAAGGGTGGGCACTCTGAGCTGCCGTTTGGTGCATAAGCACAAACGACAGTGAGGACCCGTCCCCCCACCCGAAGGCGGAGGGAGGCTACCCTCTCGTCCACCGGGGTGAACCCCAATGTACAGGCGCCGAACTGAGGGGAAACCAGTATTCCCACCCCAGCTCGACGCCTCTCACCAAGGGCAACTCCAGAGTGGAAGAGAGTCCAGCCCCTCTCAAGGAGACTGGTTCCGGAGCCCACGCTGTGCGTCGAGGCAAGGCCGACTATATCTAGCCGGAAACTCTCTACCTCGCGCACCAGCTCAGGCTCCTTTCCCGCCAGCGAGGTGACGTTCCACGTCCCTAAAGCCAGCTTCTGCAGCCGAGGATCGGACCGCCAAGGCCCCCGCCTTCGGCCGCCGCCCGTCTCACACTGCACCCGACCCCCATGACCCCTCCTGCGGATGGTAAGCCCATTGGAAGAGGGTCCCACGTTGTCTCTTCGGGCTGTGCCCGACCGGGCCCCATGGGAAAAGGCCTGGCCACCAGGCGCTCGCCATCGAGCCCCACCCCCGGGCCTGGCTCCAGGGGGGGGCCCCGGTGACCTGCTTCCGGGCAGGGGAAACTGAGAACCATTGTTGTGTTTCTTCATGGTTGTTTTTTTGAGCCATGCTTTGTCTGGTCTTTCACCTGGAACCTGTTTGGAGCCTTGGCTGACCCTACCAGGGGCATGAAGCCCCCGACAACATAGCTTCCAGGATCACTAGGACACGCAAACCCCTCCACCGCGGTAAGGTGGTGTCTCAAGGAAGGGGATTAAGCATGTTGTGTATTTAAATGGGACCAGAGAGTCGGCTGCAGTACTTTCACAACTTATTCTCGCAAGCAGCTGAACATGAGCTCTGCCCAGCCCAGCTGACCACATGACTACTGTTAATTGTGCATTGCCTGAGATTCTGGAAAGAGATCAACTCAAGAAGACTTTCAATATCCTATAAAAGGCTAATACTCTGCCCTTTCTGTTCGTAACATTTCAGCAGTTGGTGTATAGCAGAGAGGATAGAGAGACTGACTTGTAACCTTATGCTCATGAGTTCTAATCCCCGTGCAGCCTATTGTTGATGACCAAACATGAAGTAGTTTTGCTCTATTGTTGTCCAAGTCTCGATCTTCTACAGTGTACATGTTTATAATATTTTGCCATTTTGCGGAGGAACCCGCATCGCTGCTTGCAGCTATATTCTATATTTTAATTTGTAGGCCTATGTCTAGGCTAGGCTACTCTTGATGCATATGTTTAGCCGTCTGCACCTCGGTGTCACCGACCATCTTGGGGATAGGATCTCTCAAACCGGTCAAAACACGATTGAAAATGTTTTTCTAATGGAATGCGACGTATTTAAGACTTATCCGACCTTTTCCGGACGTATAATCCAAACACCGCAACACCGACCTTTATAAAATCAAAATAAGATGTTTAAAATGGAACGCGACGTATGTAAGACGTAGCGACCTTTTTCCCAACGTAGAATCCAAACACATCTCAACACAACCTCCATAAGATCAAAATAAAACGTTTAAAATGGAACGCGACGTGTTTAACATAGATATATATAACTACCTAGATGTCTCACGTATCTATGGTGTTTAAGATGTTCCAATGTTTCCCAAATGTCTTGGAGACGTATGTGTGCTAACTGTGGCGTGTCTGTGTGGTTGCCACGGTGATGGTGCAGCTATGATTGCTAACGCGCTGAGGGCGCCTAGAATCCACACCTCAAACAAGTAAACCTAGACGCAAACCTGTACGTCCAATCCAAAAACTATGGATATTTTTCGAGACCCAAGACTCTGCCGAAACCACAGATATCCTTTATATGTCTGTGCGGTCAGAAATACGACTCTACCGGCAGTTTCAAAAACGTGTTCCTTTTGCTTTCTCTGAGACATTTGTCACTAGATTTTCATTGGTCTCTATGGGGCGAGAGTTGGACTTTGTTTCGCTTTTGTGGGGCTCTGGACAAATGAGTAAGTCTGTTGGATTCCACAGACAAATGGCTATGACCAACACAAAATTAGCTATCTATTGATCCAAAAATGAAGCATGACGAGTGAGAATTGTGGTAATACTGGCAAACTAGAAATACTTTGAAAAACTGATTTCAAAGCTCCCCTCCACTTTAAGCGTTTCAGTCAGCACTCTACACTGTAAAAGAAATCTATAGCTTTAACGGTAAAATACTGTAAATTAGCAACAGTAAAAAACTGTTAATTATAAAACATGAATTAACTGTTGAATTCACAGATAAATACTGTAAATGTAAATACAAGAGAGTTTGATAACTTTTGCATTATTGCTTTGTAAAAACTACATTGTTTTACCGTAAAAACAACAGTAAAATACACAAAAACCCTAAACTGTAAATCACTGTGTTTACAACAGACATGCGGTTAGAACTGTTTTTACCCTTGTGTTTTTTCACAACACATCACAATGATATTGTCAACAAGAACATGTGTGTACCTCTATGAAAATGGCAATTTTGAGACTGGCCTGGATTAAACAAAGCATCTTTTGTGTATTTTACACAATAATTTCAAAATGTGATTGCATTGTGTAGAATTCAGAAAATGTAGACCCACGTGAAATTGTTGGGAGAAAGTGAATCAATCTACATTTTGCCTATCAGCTTTCAAATGGTCTTGCGATACCCGTGCAATCACGCATTGCGCGTGAATCACTCACTCAACGGTTCAATTCTCAGCCATCACTCACTCTACGGCTCAACTCAGTTGAAGAAATGTGTTGTTGTTTCCAGCCATTACTCATCTCAACTATGTAAGGCCGAATCCCAATACCCCCCTTACCCCTTACCCCTTCCCCTTAGTTTGCGCATTCCTGTGAGAGCTAGTGGTGTCCCAATAGGGTGTCCCCTTGTGTAGCTAGGGCTAGGGCTAAGACTAAGGGGTATACACCCCTTAAAACCAAGTAAGATCGGGAGCTTACTTGAAACCTAGGGTTATGTGAATCCTGCGTGACCGGTAACAATGGCGGCCAGATCATCCAGAGTCCGATAAATGTAATATTTTCGGCTTAATTAATTGATAAAAAAATTATGACAGTCTTGTTTTGTGTTATAAACAGTCCTGAACATATATATTTGCAACCATTTTCCAAATCGAAACGTTTCTAAAAATCGCTAGTTTGGTGCGCTAATGCGACAGTGTTGAATTGCACAACAGTCCCGCATTTCTCTGACTAGCATGTCTACAGTTTTAAGTACACTCCATTAGCAGTGAATTTCGTTTAATATCAGTGCATAACACTACTTGCTTTGGAGATATCGATACGTGCTAGACGACGTACCTGTAACCAAGTGGCGTCCCATTTCAGTCTTACTTTCGAGGGCCAAGGGCTAGGGGTAAATTAAGGGGAAGGGGAAGGGAGTATTGGGATTCGGCCTAAGTATGCATGACTAACAATAGCTACCTGGTAATTAAATTATTTGGGATTTTAAGTAACTATATGGTTTGACTTTTTCAAAAAAATAAAAGTAATGTTACCATTAGGATTACCTTAGGCTATCACATGCAAGGCAAGTAGCTAGCCTACAAACTTCATCCACCATGTAAACTAGATAGCCGACACACCATGAGATTAGCTATAATTTACATGCTAGTTTTGACATTATTTCGTGTCAGACCTGGGAACCGAGTAGGTTTGTCTGAACTTGTGTAATACTTTTGCCCCCTGAACTTATGTCAGGGTTTCCAAATGAAATTGGCCACCTGAGTTAGCAAGTGCATGGGTCTCCGACCATGTGTAGCCGTTATCTCCGACCACGCGATGTAACAAGACTGCTTTTCGCCGTTATATTCACAACATTCTAAACTGCCACGAAAAAGTAACTGACTTTCCTACAAATACATACCATTGACAGTGTAAATCCAAATTGCAGCTTTTTTAATGTGCTTATTTAGTCATATAAAAACAACTTCAAATCAGCAACATGAGCAATGTGAGCGGCAAGCCTGAAGTTATTGCTAGGCGATGCCGAATTTGATGGTCGGAGATGCAGCCCAGTTGAAGAGGGAATTGTTAAAGTTAACAACCCCGTTTAAACAGACATAACAAAATGCTACAAATGAATGTACATTGTTATTACCAAACGTTTTCAGATTTGATTACATTTACGTTTTTAGTAAAACATTCTGACGTTGCCTGAGTATGTGGAGGCTAACGTTGTTCCACTATTTTTTTTTGTTGAGAAACCCTGCTCTATACAGCCTACACAATGTATTATTTGCATGCATGATACAAGTGTTTTTCTGTTGCAGCAGATTTACATTTTCTCACACGCTACATTGTCACCTGGAACATCTCTGTCGTGGGCTCAGGTTTTTGCGGTGAGTATTACATGAAGTTGCAATTGCCATTATTGTTGTGTGGACTGTTTAGTCAAGACCGTTGATGGAGGTTCTTTCTGTCACAGACATTCACTTGCATGTATTGATCACGTTAATCATGAGTTTGTAATTAGGGCACCTCCGGTAGGAGGAAGCCTATTGTTTTTGTTAGTATTCTTATGCTTATTATTATTATATTTCTCCGCTAAATGGCCGAATAGTTCAAAAAGTCCTGGACCCGATTTTTTCCAATTTGTCCCATGACACAACAGGTCACTCAATACTCCCAGACGGCTAGTGGCCCATGTGCGCCCATAGGTGGCGCTATAAAACATGCCCAAAGTCTACGTGATTTCCCCAGCGCCCCATTACTACAAAATGCCTGAAAATTGGTATACGTGCCGTATTTCTCATGTGGAACAAAAAGCTTCAAGAACCCATAAGGTCCGCCATGATAGATTTTGCTGTACTGTCCAAATTTGGAACAACCTTCAAAACCCTTCTTCTCATAAACCATAGACCCAATTGACTTGAAATTAGTTCCAGATGTGTAGAATACATGTCTTTACATAGGGTGACATGGAATAAGAAATGCAATACAAAATGTCTGAAAGAAATGTATTTATGTAAATGTCCAAATTGCCTCAATATTTTTTTTGTAAATAAATCAAATATAATTTTGACTGATTGTTTTTCAAACCTAATAGGGTTCAAGACGACATCAATCTCTAGTACTATAACAATTTCACCTTGGTATGTCAATATATGATTGAATTCAATTGAATTGCTCCACGGTGCTGAAGGAATTAAAATTACTGTGTCTAATCCAATATGTAATGATGGTAATCAATGACACAAATATGTGTTCTAGAAAGAGTGGTCTGGAGTTGCAGAGCTCCGATAATATCAGCTTTAATGCAGCAGTTGGAAATCAACAGTACAGAGCTCCGGGGTTGTCTAAGTTTCCCTACCCGCAACAGAGTTTGGGCTGGTTCACGTCCAACTGGCTATCTGTCCCTGCCCCAGCATATATTATACAGTGCAATTGAAACAGAAATATCAAAAAAGGGTTGAGCTTGTTCTCTCGTGAATCAGGGAGTTTGTTCTTCCCCACGCATCCCACCTGCTCGGGTGCTCTCTCAGCCCGGTTTCAAGGTTGCTTCTGAAATGGAGAGATAACAACACAAAATACAGCCTGTTTCCAACACCCTGTGTGAGACAATGTTTTAAGCCTGAGCACAGTTCTAAGTTCATAAGACATACATTTAATAAGCACAATACATAACTTTAATACATATACATCCTTTATAAAGTCTTACGAGCATTGTTCCCGTTGCTATATAGTGCACAGTGCCCGTGATGCATTTGGTGATTAAGTTGCCACAAATATTAATAACTGGAATTATAGATAGTGCCATGCCCGGGATACAGCCAATGATTATAGTTCTAGAATTGTTATGTAATGTATTATAAATTCTTTAGTGCGCACGCTCCAAATTCTCACAGACTCATCCTGCCCCTTGACACTAGGGTGACCACCTGTCCCGCTTTGCGTTGTGTCGCACAGCATTTTCACCCCTTGTACCGCACGTCGCATATTGAAAATGCTGTGCTTTACAGCGCAAAGAGGAACAGGGGCTGTGTTCGAAAACTTAGACAGCTGTCTTAATCCTTGATGTCTTACTAGACAGGTGTCTAACGAGACAGCTCTCTTCGGGGTAAGGTATCTTAAAAACCGTTGTTTTCGAACAGCCTATTAAGACAGGATGTACGTCATCGTGCTGCGTGTACTCGTGTGCTCGCACTAGCGCACTTTGTCAGACAGCAGTCAATTGCATTGAGTTTATTGTCACACTAAGTCAAGTTAAGCTGTATTTAAACTTGTGTTAGATATAGGCTCAATAGCTCATAACATTTGTGTTTGTATTTCACTCATTTGATAGGATTATGATAAAACGCAGCAACTAGCTAGTGTCTGCTCTGCACTGCGATGCTAGGTACCGTACATTATCGAAAAGTCGGAGCAAATTTACAAATTAGGAGTGTCATCAATAAAATAAGTACATTTTCAGCAACTACACTGCCCATTTCTCGATACATTTTTATTCAGATGCTGATTTACAAGTACCGTTTAGCTGAAATATGAATTGTAAAAACTTAGAGCAATGGCGGTCAAAGGATTCTGTTTAACTTGTTGCTCACGGTAACACCGCGCACAGAGTTATGGGTAATACGTGCTGCCATTAAGACAGCAAGGCAGCTCAGATGCTCTCTTAAAAAATGACCGTTATGTGACGTATTTCAAGGTATCTTATTAGACAGGAAGAGAAGATTTAAGACATTTCGAACAGACCTCGCTGTCTTAAAAGGAAGGAAGGAAGGACGCATTTTAAGACATTTCGAACACAGCCAGGTAGTCAACCTACTGACATGCGCAAACTTGGCGAGACGCACACACATCCTTTCTGGAAATGGTGTGCTGACCAAGCCCCACCCTCACCCTCATTTCGCTTCCAATCGCAGCTCGCCGTTACGAATATAAATTATTTTTCGGCGGCTGTTTTTTTTTTACTGGAATTGCCTTATAGCCGTGCTGGAGGCAACCACGTTCGGTAAGTCCTATTTTTACACATTTTAAGCTAGAATCAAAGATTAGGTTCGTGAAAGTACACTACTCTTGAATTATGGTGAAGGTTTGAGCACTTTGAGACCTTTAGAGTTTGAAGTGACGGAAAACCGAACTCGAAAAGTAGCTAGCTTTTCTCTCTGTGTAATTAGTGAATCATGTAGCATCTCGGCGAATTCCTCAAAAAGATAGAGGAGGGCGGCTTGTAGGAGAACAAGCGATTCCCCACAGACCTGTCGGCTCAGAATTTTGATTTGGGTCGAGAAAGTCTTTGTAATAAGCCTATGCGCCAGGGAGACCGCAAAGGCGGCAGCCATGTTTTGGTCGCGTCATGTTCATAAGTTCACCATTTCACAGTTCGGTCCACACCAAAAATGTGTTTGTTACCAAACCTCGAGGAGGGAAGCCTTTAGGAGATGTAGGAATTGTGCTTTTAGCCAGATGCTCCGATTATTTTTGTGATTTGTGGAAAACTTGCAAGTGGAGTGAGACTGCGTCCCGGGGGTACATTGATTTGACAAAGCCTCAGTGACAGACTCGGCTCGCTCACTCACTGGCAGTGTGTAAACGATATCGTAGGCTCGTTACACATTTTAAGCTAGAATCAATGATTGGGTTTGTGAAAGTACACTAAACTTGAATTTTGGTGAAGGTTTGAGCACTTTGAGACCTTAAAGGGGAAATTGACTGCAAAACCGATTTTACCTTGTCATTGTTGAAAAACGACAGTTCGGAGGGTAAACTGAACATACCGTGAATATCAAAGTCCATTGACACCTCTTTCCTATTCAAATCTCAAAAAGAAAAAATTTGGCTGTAAAACGCTAGCTTTTCAACAAAGCCACCAGTCCTACGTAGGACCGGTGATCGCCCTCTTATTGGCTCTGGTCTGTATCTTTGTCACGCCCCAGAATTTACATCCAGACCAGCCCGAGGTAGCGTCTATCTCCTAACTAGTTTAGCTGCGCGCTGCTCTGTGTAGGCTACTTATAAGGAATTACAAAGAAGAACGTTTTGAATTATAACAAGGATATTGAAAATGGACCACGGTCGTAAATGCTGTGTTCCAGGCTGTACAGGGAAGGCTAACACTCACAGTCTTCCCAAGGAGCCAAACATTCAACAGGCATGGCTGCTGTTGTCTATGAGAAGATCCCGGCGAAGTTCGACACTCAATCATTCATTTGCTCTGAACATTTCACCCAAGACAGTTTTGACAACCTTGGACAATTTCAAGCAGGATATGCTAGGAAGCTGAACCTGGAAAGAGGTGCTGTTCCAACCGTATGCTCATTGCAACCGCAAGCTATAAGGACAGTATGATGTTGTGCTAACAGTTATTAGCAATGCTAACGTTTCCTGTATATAGCATACCAGGTAGAATGCTAAATACGTTTCTACACACATCAAATGACTCTAGCTAGACTAGCTGTAGTCGGCATTAGAAGGGAAGCTTCCGAAAATAAATAGCCAGAAAACGAACTGCAGTCTGGCTTATTGCTAACGCCTGTCTAGATAATCTATTTGAAAGAACTGGAGAAAGGCAGGTTCTAGATACAGGATACGTTAGCATTGCTAGTAACTGTTACTACTAGTAACACCTAGACTATAGGCATGTAAACA
Source organism: Hypomesus transpacificus (assembly GCF_021917145.1). Taxonomy (NCBI): domain Eukaryota; kingdom Metazoa; phylum Chordata; class Actinopteri; order Osmeriformes; family Osmeridae; genus Hypomesus; species Hypomesus transpacificus. The sequence goes on along the minus strand of NW_025814031.1, from coordinate 1,289,537 downwards.
AGTTTAGCTTGCTAGTTAACGCAAGAGCATAGGTAGAATGTGTGATAATTTAGCCTAGTTTATTGGCAATGGGGCTAACGTTGATTCATGTTCCTGACTGTGTTTCATTCAAATAAATAACCTGTGTAATGAAAATCTACAATTCACAATGCATGTTTGTCCAGATCTTTGTCATGTTATTTTACAGCAAGATATCTAGAGCTACAGTAGCCTAGCTAGCTAACTGAAGCTGAGAAGAATCACGATATGGTTTGGTTGCTAAGCTGTAGCCTAACGTTCTACCCACCTCAATCCAGTTTGCTTCAACAACAGAAGTGGAAACAAGTAATGTTATCATTTCAAAAGATATAGTCAATCTGTTGAAAACAGTGTTGTGTAGACACAATAGATTTATTTGCGCGTTTTTATTTCAAGTCTCCAACTTCGGTGTTTCAGCAAGTGCTGCTGTTGGCCGTGTTGCGTTTTTGCTCCCAGCTTCACTCGTTGATAACCAACCAATCAGCGCGCAGTTTATCTAAATATTAATGAGCATACCATAAAAGGAGAAAAGCTAGTGTTTTTTCCCGGGAACATTTCAGAGGATCTGTCAGAGGGCATAGAACAGCACCCGGGCCATTTTCAACCCAACCAATGTTACATACCCTATTCGGAGACCTTAAGGAACAGTGTGAAATACCCCAAAAACCCAGTCAATTGCCCCTTTAAGATCGTGAGTTTGAAGAGACGGAAAACCGAACTCGAAAAGTAGCTAGCTTTTCTCTCTGTGTAATTAGTGAATCATGTAGCACAGGGGTCGGCAAGTAACTTGGGCCACGGGCCAGTATTTTTCCTCGCCACTAGACGGCGGGCCAGAGTCTGGGTTACTGCCTATTTAGACGTTGCGATAGGTGCCCTTGCGATACGTGCACTCGCAACAACTAGGCCTATATGGAGAATGGGTAGGTCTACTACAAATAGCTAACGATAATAAACCATGTGCATGAGCCCATTGGTGGTCTGTTAACGAACTGTATCAACATGGTCGTCACTGTCATCCCAACGTGGTGGGTCGTCATCGTTGGTGCACATAAATACTGTCATCAAGTGAGAATAGGATTACTAGGACCTAGTCAAGGTTTTAATGTGAGGTGAAATCGGAACTTCACATTAATGCGAGCAAAAATTTAATTTTTTACCTGGCTTTTTCAGTTCCTCCTGGGATCTTATCCCTTCCATTTTATTTTTTTCGCTTCAGCTTAATCTAGCTAACTCCCTCCACAACAATAAATTATGGTTTGTGTTTGAGAAACATGCGCGACAACTGAACTGCACTTTTTAATGCACGGTCTGATCATGCGCTTAATTAGATTAAAACATAATGTAGCCTATTAGCTTACTTTTCAGTCACACAGTAACTTAACAAACTTAAGGCATATCCTGTTATTCGGTGTGTGAAAAAAACAAAGAGAAAGCAGGCGATCTTCTGGCCCAATTTATAAGCGGGCAAAGCGGCCCACCGTGAATTCTCCCTATTCTCCCGATGGCCATTCCGGGCCTGAAACTATAAATTAATAAGCAATGTCGTGGGGGGTGCTATCGGGGTGCTTTGGTCTTTCTTGGGGGTGCTGAAGCACCTGCTAGCCCCTTCCTAGCGCTGCCATAGAGAGCGCTGCCCATGATTACTAACCATAACTGTGCTTTCACCTCAGGCGATCTGTCAGCCGTGAGGTGTAGCGATCATATGGTAGCGATGACATGGCGAAAAAATACTTCAGAAAAGTCAATAAGTGTATTCGACTTCATGCAGCGACGGCAGCGCCGACAGCCGGCTGCCTTGAAGCTGAGAATGCCATTGGTTACTTCAAGTCAACCGGGCTGCAGGCGACGCCGGCGCTGCATGAAGTCGACAACATCTAATGACACCATACCCAGTTTCCGGTTTCAAAATAAAAGTCGACGGGGAAAAAAACGTTATAAAAAATATATCATTGGAAATATTTTGACGGGCCAAATAAAATCGCTGGCGGGCCACAATTGGCCCGCGGGCCGCCTGTTGCCGACCCCTGATGTAGCATCTCGGCGAATTCCTCAAAAAGGTAGAGGAGGGCATCTTTTAGGAGAACAAGCGATTCCCCACAGACCTGTCGGCTCAGAATTTTGATTTGGGTCAAGAAAGTCTTTGTAATAAGCCTATGCGTCAGGGAGACTGCATAGACTTAGGCGGCAGCCATGTTTTGGTCGCGTCATGTTCATAAGTTCACCATTTCACAGTTCGGTCCACACCAAAAATGTGTTTGTTACCAAACCTCGAGGAGGGAAGCCTTTAGGAGATGTAGGAATTGTGCTTGTAGCCAGATGCTCCGATTATTTTTGTAATTTGTGGAAAACTTGCAAGTGGAGTGAGACTACGTCCCGGGGGTACATTGTTTTGACAAAGCCTCAGTGACAGACTCGGCTCGCTCACTCACTGGCAGTGTGTAAACGATATCGTAATTCACTAAATTCTAGTCCTAAAACGTCAGGGAGGGCTGCTTTTCGTAGACAGGAGTCTACTGAAGATAGCAAGTATATAGGATCTATCAAAACAAGCCTTTTTCATTTGTCATTTTCCTAAGAAAGCGACCTACGTTAGCCAGGCTAGTTTCACTCGGTCAGCGTATTTTAAGGTCTATGACAGTCAGAATCACTGTTTACAGGCAAAGGGCGAGTTGGGCTTTGGTCAGATGTGTATATTCAACAGTTAGAGCTAAATACTCTTGCCAGAGCCTGGAATCGAGCCAAATGTTTGGAGTGACTTTGCATGGCCGGGTCTCCATCAGTTCAACACATTTGGATTTAAGTTCAAGTAATGCCATTGCATTTCACAGTCAACTGTAGTTTATGTCAAGTGTCAATGTAAAAAGCTTCATTTCTCACAACTGACATGGATCTTTTCTTCACTTTTACAGGTCTGGAGGGTCATGCAGAGGCCTGCTCAACAAAAAATACAGAGTGTAACAGAGGATGCCCCGCAGCCTTCACCCCCACCAGTTTGCCTACAGAGCGAACAGATCCACAGGAGACGCAGTGGCGGCAGCACTCCATGCCGCTCTGTCACACTTGGAGCAGCAGGGGAGCTATGTGCGAATGCTCTTTGTGGATTACAGCTCTGCATTCAACACCATCCTCCCCCACAAGCTAGTGAATAAGCTGGGGGACCTCGGGCTCCCTTATACCACATGCAGGTGGATCAGCGGCTTCCTCTCTGGCCGCAGACAGTCAGAGTGGGCCATCACACATCCACAGCCCTTAGCCTCAGCACTGGCTCCCCCCGGGGCTGTGTGCTCAGTCCCCTGCTCTACTTCCTCTACACACACGACTGCACCACTGTCCATCACAGTAACACCATTGTAAAGTTTGCAGATGACACCACAGTGGCGGGGTTTATCTCTGGGGGGGATGAGCCCACCTACAGAGAAGAAGTGGAGCGGCTGTCGAATTGGAGCACGGCCAACAACCTTCTCCTTAACATTGCAAAGACAAAAATAACTCATAATAGACTACAGGAGAAAGAAGACTGAGATCACACCATTGACCATCAGCCGGATCAGTGTGGAGAGGGTGGCAGACTTTCGCTTCCTGGGGGTCCACATACAGGACAGCCTATCCTGGAGTGTCGACACCTCTGAGCTGCTGAAAAAGGCCCAGCAGAGACTGTCCTTCCTGAGAATACTCAGGAATTGAGGAGTAACATCACACAGACTGCTGGTGTTCTTTTACCGAGCCTCCATTGAAAGTATACTCACATACTGCATAGGCATTTGGTATACCAGCTGTACAGTGGCTCAGAGGAAAATGCTCCAGAGGGTCATCAACACCGCTCAAAAGATTGTTGGCTGCCCTCTCCCCGCACTGGGAGACCTACACAGATCCCGTTGTCTCAAAAGAGCCCAGAACATCATAAGACACTTCACATCCTGGGCACTCCCTGTTTGAAATGTTGCCGTCAGGCAGACGGTACAGATCAGTCAAGGTAAGGACAAACAGACTCAAACACAGTTTTTATCCAACTGCAATAACCACTGTCAATGCTGCCAAAAAATAATGTGCACAATGTCATGTTATGTTTTATGTGATGACTGTGGATGAATGACATGGGTGTGTTGTTTATGGGACTGTCTCAGGTATATTTATTCAGATTTATTAGTTATTGTTGTTTATTTTAGTACTTTAGTAATTTTATCCTTTTATTGATTTTTAGGCCAATGAATGTTGCACTGACTGGAAGCACCTTAATTTCGTTGTACCTGTGACAATGACAAATAAAGATCTATCTATCAGGATGCAACAGAAGATGCTGTGAGCAACACAGACCCCTTGCTGGACTACCCCTCTCTAGCAGGACAGCTTCTCTTCAGCCCTGACCCCAGGATGGCTTCATCCAGCTGGCCTGCTCTGCCTGCCTGCAGACTCTGCTTGCCACTGCCTGCCAGCCCTCCAGAGACAGACAGTACAATACAAAATGGCTGAAAGGGGTGTATTTATGTAAATGTCCACATTGCCTCAAATCTTTGTGATACTGATTATTTATTTAGTCAAACAGGTGTCCAGGTACTCCACAGTATGACTAGCTGTATAGTCAAAATAGTAACGGTAATGTTTCATTCTGAGGGGGTTCCTACACAATAGCTAAATCTGGCTCTTTTTTCATTTAACTGGCAAGTTTTCCTTTTACATGGTAGTTGCTATGGCTCAGGGGTATTGACAATTGCGGTGGACATTTGAGAATGAATACACCCAAAGCTGCTAGAATGTAGTAAGTATTTATTGAATATAGCTTTTTGCAGAAAGGACCTGACACACACAGTGTACATTGGGTAGTCTGTCGGCATCTGATGAAACATTCTCCAGAGACAGGATTTTTATACATGGAGATACAGCTGTAGCCACCTGCACACATCAGTGTCTTGTTCATATTATTAGCACAAAGTATCAAAACACAAGGCTACAGTTTTCTCAGAAACTTTCTAGAAAGTCACTAAATTATATATATTCACTACAACAGCTTGATTGATGGAAAGATTAAAATTTATTGTTTAGAACAGACAATAAGTCAGTCTTTTTCCAAAGGTATGCAATTTACTTAAATGTTTAGTTTAATTGTTTATTTGATAGTTAATATAAAGGTGAATTGCCTTTCGTAATTAACAACTATAAAAGTCATAATTTGCTCTATAGAAAGTCAACACAATTGATCGTTGGTTTCACTTGTTGCTTGTCTACCCTTTTGGTTTGCCATTTACTATGTAGTCTACTGTTGGTATTATAGGCTTGTGTGCTGTCAGTTATGTGTTTACTGCCTTTTTTCTTACTGTGCTGCCACATGCCAAAGAAAAATGTAATGTATGCATTTGATGAATAATAAAGTTTTGTTGTTTTACTACGTCTGGCCATTAAATCCATAGACATAATAAAGAATGTCTATGATTAAATCATTAAGTGACCTAAAAACAGGTGTAAAGCCTGGTCATTTCCGGTTATTTTCTGCCACGAGGTACGAAGGCAAACAAGCATCTAAGAGAACTAACTACTAAATCAATGTAAGTCATCACAAATTATGCATACAACTTAAATATATAATATATATATATATAGTCAACAGTGAATGAGTTTGTTAGGCTACTAGCGTAAAGTTAAGTTTGGTGATAATTTCAGTAGACCCTAACCGTTGTTTGGCCAAACGAGAACTGAACGTTATGAGCTAGCCTAGCTGTTGTTAGGTTCAGTTTTTCATGTTTTTTCCGCAAGATGATACAATCTCAACATTTCATATGTTAAAGATATAATTGAAAGAGGCAAATAGTAGTATTATACAAATGTATTCGAAGGGTAGTGAGTTAGGTAGTCTGCGTTAGTCATTAAACTGAGTAGGATACCTGTTTACTAGGCTTTGCATACACGTGCCATCGAAACCCAGAAACCACAGAGCCCCCCGATATATCAAACCCCAATTTACCCCCTGATTGTAACTTATGTCATAGAGTTATAGCCGTGATTCAGACTGTAGCCTGTTGCAACATTTCTTAAACGGTCTCAACAGCAGAGGTATTGTAGTTGAAAGGGAATGGGTCTCAATTGTTTCGTTACCCGGGCTTGCATGATTAAGTTAATGACTCGTGTATAGCGTTAGCTAGCTTGTAGCTGTGGAGTGCATTTCATTAACACAGTGAATTAACTAGTTAGTACTGTTTAACCAACACGGTTGAATATAGTAGGTTTAGTTTGATTTGTTGCCAACGTGGGACAACTGCACAAGACTTCTCAGACATCACTCATGGTTCCCAACAGTTGGTGTGTAGCAGAGAGGATAGAGAGACTGACTTGTAACCTTACGCTCATGAGTTCAAAGCCCCATTCAGCCTATTGTTGTTGGCCAAACATGAAATCGTTTTGCTTCTACATTGTACATTTTTATAATATTTTGCCATTTTGAGGAAGAACCCGCATCGCTGCTTGCAGCTATATTTACAATGGTGTATTCTGTCTGTTATTTTGACTATTTCGGTTCTTAAACTGGTATTTTTATAGCTAAGTATTAACATTGGAGTGAACTAGTTGGAGTGAACACGTTTACACATAGCCGGGTATTTACAGAAACTAATATTTCTGCCCCTCCGTTTTCAAAAATAACGTTGTACACACAAGTACGTTTTCAAAAATGTTTCTGTTTACATGAACCCGCATATAACCCCCGAGGGCCATCATAACTATGCCAAACCTGTTGGCGGCAGTGTAATGTGAAGGATAAAGCCATGCAAACCAATCAGAATTTTCAAAATCAACAACTACGAATAACTACCGACTTCCTTTACCTTTCAGGCGCGAGGTTCATTTGTTTGAATGTGATGCGATGCATGTAGTTCGGGATTCAGAAATTTAACTCAATTTACAAATAAATGACCCCATTATGCTGGTTGTGTTCGACTTCATGCACAACCGGCGGTGCCAACAGCCGGCTGCGTTGAAGCTGAGAAAGCCATTGGCTGCTTCAAGTCAGCCGGCTGCAGGCGACGCCGGCGCTGCATGAAGTCGAACGCACCGATTACTATAAACAGGACGCTCACAGGACGTGATGCTTTTTTACTCCCATACTGTGAGGTTTGAGAACCTAAAACTCTGTTTAAGCTAGTGCACACGCAAACACAAAAACTGAGTTTTCAGAAATCTCCACTTTGGCCAGAGTTTTTAGAAATGATCGTTTTCCGTGATAAAACCTCAGTTTTCGTGTAAATGAAAGGCCAAACCGCATGAAAATATATGCGTTTTTCTTCCGTGTAAACGGGGCCTTAAATAACTTCAGTGTTCCTGTGCATACATGGGAGACTCTGACAGAACGCCATCTCTTGTAGCACTCCATCCAGTCCAGAACCAGTCCTGAAGTCTCGACTTTTACGATATTCAAATGATGCAATGTTAATATACCTCTCTGATCTAACGAGTCTGACTAGCTGTCGTTACCTCTCAGGTGGGATTTGGCTACGATGGAGAGCTGGAGAGATGGTCTGCTAGTCTCCCCTGTATCTGCACAGGAACCGCAGCTCTTTTGCAGGATCGTTACAGACCTAATGATGAATCATGGTCATAATTATGATGGCCCATTCTACACCCCTTCACCAAGTTTCATACAAATCAGGGGTGCGTTTCCCGAAAGCATCGTAAGCCTAAGTTGATCGTAGAGTCCATTGTACGATGGATCTTAGTTGTACGGGCCGTTTCCCGAAACCATCGTAGCTAAAGAGGCACTTGAAAATCGTCGTAGATCAACGAGAGCTCCAGACCAGTCGTAGATCGCTAAGTGCATCGTAGCACAGAGACTCAGTGGAGACACGCGTAGGCCGACCATGAAAACTACATTAAACTCATGCTGAAAGTTAATTCGGATGGAAAATAAGATTTTTTTGGTCCTCTTTTTACACCAGTTACGCTGGAACTGGGATATTTCTTAGTGAACCATACAAGTTTAACTGCCGAAAAAATATCAGAATCCGGTTTATCCTCAAGTAAATTTAGGTTACACAAAATAATTTGATTTAGTGGGTTTGGCGCATGCAATGAAGGTATTTAAAAAAAAAAAATGTCAGTCTTATTCAAAATACTATAACATTGAAATATGGCTGTTGTAATGTGCAATAGAAACTAGAAATGCATTAACGTAACGCTTTTACGAGTACAATAACACAACAACAATTGAACATTGAAGATGTTTATTAGAATTATAGGGCTGGTAGCACGCCAAGCCCGGTGGATGAAGAGGCTGGTGGCAGAGCCGAGCCTGATGTTAGGAGATGCCCAGGAAATGGAAAGACTCCACAGGGTTGACTAGGAAGTCACACAGGGTGAAGGGGCTGGGAGGGAGTGAAAACTCGTACGAAAATCATAAAAGCCATTGAAGATAGCCTAAGTCCTGCACTGCAGACTTGTCCCCTCTGATATGGGGAATTGGATGTGGTCTGGGATGTGGCAAAGTAATGCAGTTGTGACAGCCTGCACAGATCTTGACACTGAGGCCTTGGCGAGCCCATGTCCATCTCCAATAACCTCCAGAAAACTGCCAATGGCATAGAACCTTAACACTGCCAGTAGTTGGGTTACAGGGGTCAGTGCAAAGGACCTCCTTGTTAGCCTCTGCAGGTCTGCTTCTATGTGGTTCAGGAGCATCATGATATCATGATGTCATCTGACATATCTTACACTCATAATGAGTATAATTGATCAACCATCAATTAAAGTAGAGTTGATTATTCATGTCAGAAACAATGATTCCATGTTGAAGATATGGGGTATTCATTACTTATGTGTTTGTCATTTGTCACAATGTCATTTGTGGCCAATATGTGATAATTATGAGATTGCAAACATGGTCTTGGGAAGCTGTTGGCCTATGCAAGATTGTAGATATACTGTAGTCAGCACTAGAAAATAAGACAGTAAATATGTTGGATTGAGATGCTTGTATTTGTACATTGAATTGTTTAGGATGCTAGCTGGGACATGCCATGTGTGATACCATTCATATGCATGGTTTTTAACCTTGTAGTTCAATCAAGTAGTAAATATAGGACTCATATATATATATGCCTATGGAAAGTGGAGTACCAAGAAGAGTTAAAAACCAAGGCACAAGTAGTTTGAGAAATAGTTGTTTTATGGGAGTATGTTCTCCCTGCTCCTGCTCCTCACATGGATCTATAAGGTAAACATGTAAGGATTGGACAGGCAATACTGAATATATGATACAATACACAATTCAGCCTTTACTTAATTTAAATAAACATGGTATGCTTTAGGATATAAGGTAACCTGAATGTGACACTACCTTGTTGATTGGGCTGAAGAATAGGCACAGAAATGGAGGGCCTTGTGAACTTCATCTCTTCAAACAAAAGCTTCCTCACCTCAATTTGGAGACGAGCCCACTTAATTTCCAAGACCTCCTATTGGTATTTAGCATCCTGTGTCGCTGATTGCAAGGTCCTAACACCGGTGTAAAACTCAGATGCAGCATAGTTTGCACGTTCACCTTATTGTCTTTACCTTCATGTAGCATCACATTGAAAAGTACTCAAATAAGTAGCCTATAATAAATGTAAAGTTTTCTGTAGCTACAGAAAATATTTTTTTGTTAACCGTAATTCGTCAAATATTTTGGTTAACGTTTTAATTTTAAAGTCTTCAAGTTGCGTCAGAAGAATCACATTTCAGTACAATGGACAGCGTCTTGTTAAGTGCAACTTAAGAGATACGTACGATGGTTCTCCTTACGAGCATGTTCGGGAAACGCACGTAAGAAATAACGATGGATCGTTATTTTCATCGTAGAGAACCCTCGTAACAGCTACAATCCATCGTTATCGGGAAACGCACCCCAGGCTGGTTGTTTTTGCATCATCCTGTTCACACACTTAAAGACCAACATTCAAACACGCACACAGCAGAGAAAACATACCTTCCGTCCTGCAGCGGCTTAGCCTGGGTCGGAGGTCATACACAGTGGGGCATCAGATCTATTTACGTTTTTTGACTATTTTTGGATACGGTTTGTTCTTGCTAAAGGTAGAAATTATTACCCCGTTGGATTGTTTAAAAGCCAAGTGACAAGATGGTGAACCTATCATTAAAGAATTGTATTGTATTTTCTTTTGTCCAGGAAATGGCTGATACCGATTTACTCAGTGCCTTAAAGAGAGCGCAGTGGGGATCTATGTTGTGAAAGATACTGCCAGCAGTGAACCCTCTGACGTCAGTATCGTCCTCGAGGGTGTGATGGTGCTTCAAGATCTTGAGAATGAAGCACTTGCTACTGCAATGTTGTTTGGGCTCTTTTATGCCTTGAACATGCAGTACCCTACAAAGTTCCGCTACACCTTTGAGACATGTCAAAAGATCATCATGGAGCCGGATATGGGGGAACTGTCATGAAAGGCTCATAGCTGGAAAACTAAGATATGCCAGTGTGGAGAGCTCATCGTTCTCTCCCCCACCACTTCTCTCCCTTCTGTTCCAGAATGACGGGAGAAGATGGTACATTGTAGACTCTACATTTCAGGACTGAGTGGTGTTGCAGCCTGGTTTTTACAACCAGTACAGTGTTTTAGAGTTGTAATTACAGTAGAATTTTACTATTCCATGTGTTAGTTAGTTTAGACAGTAAACTAAGTTAGTTAGCTGCACAGTAAACATATACATTTAGTCATTTAGCAGACGCTCTTATCCAAAGGGACTTACAGTAAGTACAGTGACATTCCCCCCGAGGCAAGTAGGGCGAAGCGCCTTGCCCAAGGACACGTCATTTGGCACGGCAGGGAATCGAACTGGCGACCTTCAGATTACTAGCCTGATTCCCTAACCGCTCAGCCACCTACTCCCTACCTGTACTAAAAAGAGAAAGTCTTACATTGCTTTAGTGTTCCTGTGTTCCTTCAGTGTTCTCTGACAGAACGCCATCTCTTGTAGCACTCCATCCAGTCCAGAACCAGTCCTGAAGTCTTGATTTTTATGATACTCAAACGATGCGATGTTAATATACCTCTCTGATCTAAAGAGTCTGACTAGCTGTTGTGATCTCTCAGGTGGGCTTTGGCTATGATGGAGAGCTGGAGAGATGGTTGTTCTGCTATGTTCTCCTGTCTCTGCACAGGAACCGCAGCTCTTTTGCAGTGATCGTTAAGGAGCCTAATGATGAATCATGGTCATAATTATGTTGGCCCATGGTACACCCTTTCACCAGATATAGATATATATAGACGGTATTAGATTGTTCAAAAATCTTGATCGTCCCATGGCACATTTATGAATGCAGTCTTGAGCAACAGTTCATTAGATTTTATTTTCTTCATCAGAAAATGACTTGAGTAGTGAAATACTCCAATTCTCTCTCTTTCTTTCGGCTTCTGAATCCCGCAGAGAAGACATGTTTTGATGTATTTTATGTTTTTCTTTATTTCTTATAGTACCATACCATTAGTACTATAGACTATCTTATTTATTTAAATTGTTTGTACAAAGAAAATAAAGACATTCTATTCTACTAATGGTATGGTACTAAAAGGAATGATTTGAGCTGCCAACACTTAAAGCTTATTTGGGAGAGTGTGTCAGTTGTAACCTCTAGCCCTGACCACACACGACAGTTGGAACTGGCCTGGTTTATCCTTTATATTGCACTGTTTGGTTTATAAAAGGGTTGGCTATAGCAATAGTTTACTTTATATTTGTACTTATGATACGTAGGGTTCTATACAAGTAATGATTTTAACAGCCAACAAAACATTGTGTACCTATATAATGTATAATTTTTTTTGCATGGTTATGCTTTTCATGTCCTTTCAATTTATGCATTTAAGTTTTCCTAAAGAAGTTTTCTAACAAAAATTGTAAAAAGCTGTATTTTAATGCTTTCAAAGAATTTGGTTCATTAATCCATTCTGTAGAATGGTGTGTTGTCCTAAGGTTATTGAATATGTGGCTTTCTGGTAAAGATTGAAATTATTTAAACTCTTTGTTCTGCTAGCTGAAGCCAACGTCCAAAGTATGTATTTATGTTTTGGTATTTAAATTAAAAAGTGTATTTGGTTTTCATACCAGTTCTGTAAGTCGCTCTGGATAAGAGCGTCTGCTAAATGACTAAATGTAAATGTGAATATCATTACTGTAAACTAGCTAACCCCTCTCTCTTAAACAACTGCTAACTATTCAAACGGAAAGTCAACTTTTTCTTAAATGTTTTGCTTATTACAACCTCAATTCCAAAAGTTGGGATGCTGTGAAAAACTTAAATAAAAACAAAGGACCAAATGAGTATGAAAAACCAGTCTTAACACAAGCCTCAAACATTGTCTTTGTTTTACATTCAGTTAAATATTGGTGTAAAGGGATTTACAAATAATTTAATTCCTACTGCATTTTGAGTTTACAGTTGCAGTTGGTCGCCTCGATATGCAACAAACTATGTCAAACCGGTTACATAAAGATTTGTTTTATGGCAAAAAATACCACAATTAATATACTTGGATATTCTTGTGCTTAACTTTACTTGACCTTGATGAAGTGTTAGCTGCAAATACGTGTATATTTGGACGGCTGGCATTGTTTGTCCTCCCCGGAGACAGAGGTAAGGTTTGGTTTAATGGCACAAATCCACAATCTCCTCCTCTCTGGGGTTTCTTTATCGGACGAAATTCTAAAGAAACACAGCCCAGGCTTGTCTCCTCTTCGATTACTGCATCCGATAGAACAACAACTATCCAGCATTTTGGCAACACAAAAGCAACAGACTCAAAGAAAATGTATGACTTTATAATGGGTGGCGGGCAGCGGAAAGTCTTCCGCATCACCTTTGTCACGCCCCAACATTTACATTCAAAACCAATCGTTTTGCAGCTGCAGTTTCAAGTTGTGAGATTTAGATAAGAAAGAGGTGTCAATGGACTTTGAGGTTCACTGTATGTCCATTTTACCCACCGAACTGTCGTTATTCAACTATGACAAGGTAAAATCGGTTTCGCAATCAATGACTCCTTTAACATCGTATTGAAACAATTGAATACATTGATTTATTTAAGAAATGTATTTGATTTATTGTCTTAAAACAAACTTAAATATCATGATTATGGAAATAACTCAATGTTGTTGGTGAAACCATCAGTGGGATCATTTGCTATATACGCTACTATAAATTAAGAATGTTTTGCTGCATCTAAGCTGAGCGGTATTGCAATCTAACTTCATGAGTGGGCCCGGAGCTTCGCATTATCGGGCCCGGAGCTTCGCATTATCGGGGCCGGAGCTTTGCATTATCAGGCCCGTCACCGTGTACGGCCCACGTATGTTGCGGGCCCTGGTACAGCTGCACCGGCTGCACCGCCTATAGCTATGCCACTGAAAACACTTTGTAACCAACTAATTTAATTCATTAAACCACCAAGTGCTAGATGTTGATGATTTAATGATTCCCAGCTGGCTACTAATACTGTAAATCTGGTCAATCCTTCTCTGACTTCGTTCATCATTCCTCAGCCACTGATTGATAACATCACAACAATCTTCAAACTATTTGCTCCAAATGTGCACAAGGCCAGCTTCAAAAAAGCTGTAAAAGAAGATTAACGGAGATGCATTTATCCATCATATAATGTAAATTGTATCTAACACATTCCCCAATTCTGGAAACGTGTATCTCTTTTCTTAGCCACAAAGCCAAGGGGGGCTACCTGTTGCTGTCTGTGTTATTGTGGTCTTCCTGGACTGCTTGTTGAGAATGAACTTGAGCCTGACATTTGCAGCTGAGGGCTCAATGGGGGCTGGTTCTGGGCCAGGGCCAGTTCCATACTTAACACTTTTAATGAAAATTGTCTTCTCCTCCCGGCCTCTTTTTCATGAGCAGCTTAACGGGTCAAAGGTCATCCTGATGCTGTGTGTCAGTCTGAAGGGGCAGACGGGAAGAGGGGGGCCCACCCTGGGAAAACTACAAGGCGTCCCCCTCATCCTTTCTTTTCTCCCCAACACTCTGTTCTCCCCTATTTCCTGATCCAGCCTTCTCTCAGGACTCCCAGATCCAGACCCCCCTGTCTCAACCCCTACTCCCTACCCCCCAGTCTCAGCCTCTCAGAAGCTCCTTTCCCACTCAGCTGAATCCTGAAACTAAACCCCCCCCCCCTCTTCATTCACTCACAGGCCTATCTTCAGAGTTAAACCTTAGCCCCTCCCAGGCTCCAACCACAAACCCAAGTTCAATCGTATATCTCAGTCCCCATCCTGGCCCCCACCCCTTGCCCTAGCCCCCATTGTCAACCCCCAGCCCCCAAGCAGCTCCAGCCCCAACAAGCCAGCCGGCCAGCCAGCCAAGTCAAAAATTCAAAGCCTTCGTTAAACAAGAGGAGGTCTGTGGAGCAGGCTGCCTCCATCCCTCCCTTCTTCCTCCCTTCTACCTCCCTCTGCCAGGTCCAGGGTCAGTGCATGGCTGGGGGAAAGAGAGAGAGCACTGAGATGAGAGACACAGGCATGGGGTGTTCAGCTGAGAGAGAAAGAGAGAGAGACGGAGAGAGACAGAGATCCTGTGTCCCTCTAAACGTCTCCCTCAATCCACCGCCTCCCAGATCCAACACACCATGCCGCTTTATGACAGATGTTCCAACCATGTGAGAAAGAATGAGTAAGAGAAAGAGAGAGGCAGAGGCAGAGACAGAGCCCTCTCCCTCCCCAACTTCACCCTTCCCTTGTTTCTTCACACCACCCCCAGCCCCTCACACTTGAAAGGGACTGAGAAGGGGGCCAGTGGGGTAGGCTGTGTGGTGGGAATGACCCAGACACAACACAACATAAGATTGGGCTGCCCCCCTCCTGCACCCCACCCCCAACCTCGGCTCTCCACAGGACTCCACAGCTGGGTTGGAATGTGACCTGCTTCAGATTTAATGCCAGACTTGATCGTCTTCTCTCTGTTTGTCTGTCCATCATCTCGGTTGCAAACAACTAAATAAAATGCCAAGTAGGAATGTGCACACAGCCAAAACTTTAGCGTGCACGTAAACTAAAACTGATGCTGTGGAATGTGGAAATCCATTTTGCAAACAAATGTAGACACATTGAATGTCTACAAGATAAACCAATCAGATAAGAGCGGAGCTGCATGAAAACTTGATCATGTTGGGAAAAACTGAAGGTTTTTATTTGTTATCGTTTTGTTCCATAAATGTCATTATGTAGATTTTAAAACATCATACATTTGATGAATATGTTGCTTTCCTACATACTGTCAACTTTCTCAAATGAATTTACATGGAAAAAGATTACACATTCTCCCAACTGCTCTTAGCAATGTAAAGATAACTCAAAAATAAATATGATGTTTAGTACAGGTTCATATAGTCATTCAAAAGTGAATCCCACTGAGTAAAATGAAAAAGCTTATTTAATTCTGGTAAATAGTTGAAGCTTGGCATAACTTCATTGCAAGCTCAAGAGCTCAAAACATATATTACAAAACGTTTCTATTGAGAACCCACTTACCATGAATAATAATACACATATTGTTAAGGAATACAATGTATATGTAAGGCATTAGTATGCTCAAGATAATACTTTTGAATTTAAATTGACTTTCATTTTAGTTGGACTAGAATATTGTTAAGTGCTTGATACAAGTTCCCACTACTATTTACTTTTTTATCAACTAGTAAATTGTAAATCTCACATTTCAAAATAACCTCCAGTCTCATATGATATTAGATGTGCAGTGCGTACTTGAGTCCTAACATTTGTTGCCCAAATGTCAGTATGGGGGCCAATGGAAAGAAACAAATCATTGCGTGGCTGAAACTGTTCATTTGGGAGATAATTTCACAAAGTCCTTCAGAGCCTTGTTCTGGTTATTGGAGGGTATGTATTGAGACAGAATAAAGAATTAACCAGTCTGGTAGCATGAATGCTTAGAAAGTGTTTTTCCTGAAATTGTGTTCTAATTCTGAAATGTTTACCAACAGACCTGTAAAAAGAAAGATTTTGAAAAAGGTCCCAGCAGATATTGTGGACACTAGTTCTCTGCAGCCTGTTGAGGATCTTTGACACGGAAAGTGAGAGAGAGAGAACGAGAGAGATGGGGGGGGGGGGAGTAACAGGAAAGAGGAAATCTCCTACAGATCTACTGTGTGCTGGTAAACTCTTTGAGAACATCACAGGTTTTCTTTTGGACCACCTCACGGAGCTTCCGGACTCTCCGTGTGCTGGAGGAGCCCACAAAGCTGTCAGGCTGGAGAACAGCCATGCCGTTGTGGACATCCCCCATGATGATGAGCTGGCTGTCAGCCCTGGTGATGTTGGGACATGGGCAGCTCCAGTCCATGTTGAGTAGCGTGACCTCCAAGGGTTCCTGGCCGAAGAACTTGAGGCCCATTTTCTCGTCTTTCAGAATCTCTTCCACCATCACCAGGGCATGGCCCGAGTCCTGCTCTTCTGTCAGGTCTGTCACACGGCCAAGGATCACAAAATCACTCTTGCAGAAGCTGGCCACCATTTTGCCCCGTGGTTTGCACATCTTGCAGTTGTTGTTCTTGGGGAAGGGGCACATCTCCTCACAGGCTTCTTTGGACTCAAAGTTGTTCTCGTTGCCGCCACAGCCTCCGTAGACGAATGACTGGCACTGCTTGAGGCTGCTGCTGTAGGCCCAGCGCGGCTCGTAGGCCTTGCATGGGCCTTGGAGGCTGGGGAGGCTGCATGGTGCCGACAACTCTGCCCCACACGACAGCATGCAGGCCTCATAAGTGTCAAAGTGGTTGCGGTTCTTGTTGCACTGGCTGTAGGTGAAGGTAAAGCAGTTGTTCCTCTTGGACTCGTAGTGCCAGCTAATGATCTCTTCCCCACAGTCGTCTGTGTCTGGCCCCTTTAGACACTCCTCGGCGGGGAAGGGCAGGTGGGTTGCGTTCCAACCGGCCCCCTCTCTGCGCCCTGGGGTTTTCTGGATGACTGCCAGGGGGAAGTGGGAGGCTACGGTGCCGCCCACGTTCTTGGCGGTGCAGGTGTAGATGCCAGCGTCTTGCGGCTGGGTATTGTAGATGACCAGCTGGCCAATGTTGGTGACCACCATGTTACCCTTCACGTGATTGGGCCCCATCACCGTGTTCTCCTTCCCCTCCAGCTGCTTCTCCCACGTCACTTCTGGGTGGGGCTTTCCAGAAACCTCACACAGGAAGCCGGCCGTCTCGCCAACAAACACAGCCTGCTGGGTTGGGCTGCTGAGTATACTGGGAGGGTGGATGTCGGCGGGGAGGGTGGTTTCCAGAAGGGCGGTGGTTGGCCGCAGGGTGGTCTCCAGGGGCAGTGGGCTGGTGTTGGGCCAGGTGAGGTGATACCTCAGGATATGATAAGAAAAATAACATATTTGCACCTCAAGGTAACTTTTTAGCAACTGTGTTGGTCACAGTTCACAGTTGGGGTTGTCTCAAAAAATATATTAAAAAAATAAACAAAAGAGAAAGGTTAAATATGTTGTATTTCTTCCCAATTCCTTACCTGCAGGTGACCATGGAGATGGAGATGCCCTTGGAACAGGCCTCCGCGTCCATGTAGCACTTGTTGTAGTAGGTCATCCCGTCCGAGGCACAAGTGAAGTGGGGCTCCCTCTCACAGCGGTCACGGCACTTACACACGGGTTGGCCATCCCAGATGTCGCACTCGGAACCCTGCTGGGTGCACATAAACTTGTCGCAAGTGGCACCCTTTGGCATGCCCACGGGACCCTTGCTTCCTTTGATGTCCATGTAGCGCGCCGCCACGCAACTTTTGTTACCACACACGTTGGGGCAGCACTTTTCGAAGGTCTCACAGTCCTTAGGTAGGGAAACAGGAAAATTATTGTGCATGTGCCTTTGGCATTAAGAAGTATTCTTTCATAATAAATGGAAGACTGAAATTATAATAAAGGTATAAAATAAGTAATAAGGCAATAAAGCACAACCCAGTTGACATACAAATGGCTAAATGGTTATGGATCAATAATTTTTCAAAGTAAAAACGTCTGTTAATAAGAATATCTAAGCAATTACATTTTTTGGATTTCCTCATTGCAACTTATTTTGAACTGCCTTTAATTGGGACACAGCAGAAAGTAATTTTTTTACGTTGTAATGTACAGACAATAAAAAATTATTTGTGTATCTACTCCACAAACTTTCCACCACTAAGCTCGTGAATTTACCTGGTCGGATTCGCATTCGCGCATGCAGGTGCTCATTGCATCCACCCACAAGTTGGGGTTCATCTCGTTGGGACACATTCCTGCATGAGAGTAAACCACTTTGGCAACAGACATGGGCATCGCTCTTACCCGATCGTGGTCTACTATTAAGTAGAAGACGAAACATCGTCCAAACACAAACCAAATCCACCGGGGAAACAACATCCACCACATATCCAGCGCGTAACGGACGATCGCAAAGATCCCAAATAATTAAAAACGTATTTGAATGTTGAAGTTTACTTTCCTATGTGAAAACCTGTCAGTTTAACAACCCAGTAAAATGTACACGAACTAATTTTACAAATAAAAACGGCGTGGAGACCTGTGTTCAACTCGATGTGTAGCAGGAGGACTCTCCAGTCCGTGTGAATCCACGTATAATAGTCCAAATAGATAAGGTAGCGGTATGTGAAACCTATTACTTAGGTTGAAACTACATGAATTGGCTAGTCTTCATCGACTGCAGATCGTAGATGAGTTACAGTTATGATGAGCTTACTAAAAAATGTCTTCAGAGACTTCAGTCTCTGACGCCTACTGGAGAAAAGGCACCTGTGTGCAAGGCGCCGTGACACCTTTTAACCCTTAGCTTGCAAGGTTGATTCACAATTCTTTTGTGTCCGGCCAATGACTTAAATAATAATAATTTGGATTAGGGAATAGATATATTGTTATATTTAAATGTTAGTAATGTATGTAGATTTAGCCTACTGCAACAGTAAGTTTGTTACTTTTATCCACATTTCTAAACTTTTGAGGGCTCTCGCAGTCCTGGGTTTTCGTCATGAGTTGCCAAAATGTGGAAGTTTGTGTTGTTTAGGCATATCTTATACCTTTCAATAACAATATGTTGGGTGGATCAGTCAACGTTTTACTGCAATGTTTAAAATTGGGTTAATATCTGTACGACACTTGCTATAAGAGATTAAATTAGACAATTTGAAGATATTTGCTTCTAGAAACAATGATTGCTGCATGTATTCACCAACGTAATTGCTAATAAACACTTGGTATCTGTTTCCAGTAGATGGCACTATCCATAATGTCCCTAAGCCGTTCTCTTATCCACAGATTTGCTTTTGAACACTGGCGGTCATTCACACTCTCCTTCTCAACAGTCCACATGACGCAGTCACAGACTATAAAAATATTTTTGCAAATATTGACCATACCTTTATCTATCCATGCCAGAGACTTGTGGCATGTTATTAAATAATATACTGTATAAACACAAGGATAAATATATTTTTGGCAATTGCACAAGCCCTTTAATAATGGTGAGATGTGATTTACAAGTTATAAGACATTGTTTAAGTAGATAATATCCATATGTAGGCCTAAGTGGCATCCATTAACTAACTTGCGAAGGAGACAGTATACTTATGGATAGCCTAAGTGGTTCATCAACATGGCTGAAGGTTCATATTTGAGGCTGTCTCCTGCAATCTGCTGTTTCCCCAGATGAGATCCTGCTGAGCCAAAGAGGCCCAGGGCTCTCCAGCCCTAGCCTCTGTCTGGGCCCTCTGTCTATGAGCCCTCACTGACCGGAAGACACACATCAACACACTCACACAAAACCTGGGCCACACGCACGTACGCATAAACAGGTGTCCATTTAGAGACAAAAGCCGATTCAAACACACATCCAGTGTGTCTTACCTGCAGTAGACAAATCAGTTTTTAAAGATGAAAATTCCGAACACAAACAGGGTTTTCAGGCGTGAAATAACCCTTTTCAAGTTGAACCAGAACATGCATTTCCTGCTGAAAATGTGTTGGAATGCTGAAATCGGATTCTTTTTTTTAAATGGCTGAAAATACAGAAATGAGAAAAGAAAGCTGAAATTAATTTTTAAAATGTATGATTCACACTAAAGAGAGAGTGTGGAAGCTGAACTGCATTAACAAAGCTAAGAGCTTAAATAGCCTACAATGCAGGAGAAGCTGAAAGCTGAACTGTTAAACAGAAGAAGTAGGATAACTAGTTGTAACAAGAATATTATAGTTTTAACAGCTGAAATTAGTTGGGATAGTAATATCAGTAGCAGATGTAGCCTATCATTGAGTGCGTTTACTCGGCTTTCTTGGATTCAATGTGTTGATTGAATGAAACAAACAACAGTTGGACCGATACAGGACGACCCGGCGACCTTTTGTTGCAGAAGGATGATGGTGCAAGTTTTGTCCATGGAGCATACAACGATTAATAAAAAGAATCATGTAGACGTGTTTGAGTAATTACATAACTAATTACACATGTAAACGGAGTAATCGTATTATTGGCATTAACCGACAATGGCTATCGGGTTTGTCATGGTCAAGCGAATGCACTCACTGGCGTAGTAGAACAAAACAGTACCATTAGCATTGTAGTTAGTTAGAGATATTAGCAGCATCTGCAGAATAAGTAATTGTAGTAGTGGCATAAGATATAGCAGTAGTGGTAGTAGTTGTGTTGTGGTGCTCTCAGTCTTTTAATGAGACGAGTTGACTGAATAGATTGTGTCTCCACTAATCCATTTACATTTAAATTTACATTTATTCATTTAGCAGACGCTTTTATCCAAAGCGACTTCCAAGAGAGAGCTTTACAAAGTGCATAGGTCACTGATAATAACAACAAGATAGCCCCACAGCATTGCGGGTAGTCAAAAACAAGAAGTACATATTGTGAACAACCAAAAAATAGTGCTAAAGGGAAGAAACCATAAGAGCATGTAGTTAAACAAGTTAAAATTACACAACATTAATCTCTAAGTGCAGGTGTACCTGTAGGAAAGCAAAACAAATAGGATTAACTAAAATAGAATACAGCAGTTTAAATCAGCTACCACTAACCATCAAGAGCAACAGTCTAAGCAAGAGTCATTGTGATCCTTGAGGAAACTAGCGTTGGGTTCAGCAAACCATTCCTAAGTACCATTGTACTCCCGGAACAAGTGCGTCTTGAGCCTTCTCTTGAAGGTGGAGAGACAGTCCGTGTCTCTGATGGAGGTGGGGAGTTGATTCCACCACTGGGGTGCCAGGCAGGAGAAGAGCTTGTGCTGGGACCGGGCGGTCTTGAGAGGTGGGACCACCAGGCGGTTGTCTGAAGAAGACTGTAGGTGGCGGGTGGGGGTGTAAGGCTGCAGGAGAGACTTGATGTAGTCGGGCGCAGTCCCGTTCACTGCTCGGAAGGTCAGTACCAGGGTCTTGAATCTGATGCGGGCCGTTATGGGTAGCCAGTGGAGGGAGATGAGGAGCGGGGTAACGTGGGAGCGTCTGGGTAGATTGTAGACCAGGCGGGCCGCTGCGTTCTGAATCCTCTGAAGATGGCGGGTTGCGCATGATGGGAGACCGGCGAGCAGCGAGTTGCAGTAGTCCAACTTGGAGAGGACAAGTGCTTGGACAAGCAGCTGGGTGGAGTGCTCAGACAGGTATCTCCTGATCTTCCGGATGTTGTAGAGGGTGAATCTACACGACCGGGAGACCGAAGCAATGTGGGCCGTGAGGGAGAGCTCGTCATCCATGGTAACCCCAAGGTTCCTGGCAGAGGATGAGGGGGTCACCGTCGCAGATCCCAGGGTGATTGAGAAGTCATGGGAGATGGAGGGTTTGGCCGGGATGATGAGAAGTTCCGTTTTGGCAAGGTTCAGCTGGAGGTGGTGCTCAGTCATCCAGGCGGAGATGTCTGCGAGGCAGGCCTCAATCCTAGCTGAGATCCCCGGATCGGTCGGAGGGAACGACAGGTACAGCTGCGTGTCGTCAGCGTAGCAGTGGTAGGAGAAGCCATGGGAGGTGAAGATTGGTCCAAGTGAGGTGGTGTACAGAGAGAAGAGGAGGGGACCAAGGACGGAGCCCTGTGGGACACCAGTGGAGAGCTGGCGAGAGCCTGACAGTTTGCCTCCCCAGGAGACCTGGTAGGATCTTCCCGACAGGTAGGATGAGATCCACTGGAGTGCAGTGCCAGTGATGCCCATCTCAGAAAGTCTGGAGAGCAGGATCTGGTGGTTAACCGTATCAAACGCCGCAGAAAGGTCCAGCAGAATGATGACGGATGACCTGGAAGCCGCTCTGGCAGACTGGAGGGCAGTGGTGACTGAAAGGAGGGCAGTCTCTGTGGAGTGGCCAGTCTTGAAGCCCGATTGGTTGGGGTCGAGCAGGTTGTTCTGAGAAAGGAAGTTAGACAGTTGGTTAGATACAGCATGTTCAATTGTTTTAGAAAAGAAGGGTAACAATGATACCGGTCTGTAGTTCTGGAGGACGGCAGGGTTAAGGGAGGGTTTTTTGAGTAAATGGGTAACTCTGGCCTGTTTGAAGGCAGAGGGGAAGGTGCCAGAGGTAAGAGAGGAGTTTAGAACATGGAGCAGAAAAGTTATGATAGAGGGGGAGATGGTTTGAAAGAGAGGGGAGGGGACAGGATCAAGGGGACAGGAGGTGGGGCGATGAGAGAGAATGAGGTCAGAGAGCTCTGCCTCGGACAGGGGAGAGAAGGAGTTTCAACATTTAGTTGGGTCAGTAATGGAGGGTGAGGGGGTAGGAAAGGTGGGTTTAGGGAATCGACTGCTAATGTCGGCGACTTTTTTCTCAAAGAAGGAGGAGAAGTCGTCTGCTGTCAGGGTGGAGGGAGGGGGTGGGGGAGGTGGGTTAAGAAGGGTGGAAAAGAAAGAGAAAAGTTTGTGGGGGTTTGAAGCGGAGTTAATTTTGTTAAGAAAGTAGAGGGTTTTGGCACCATTTATGTGAGAAGAGAAGGATTTAAGGAGGGAGTGATACTTATCAAGGTCCAGACCGTCTTTGGACTTGCGCCATCTCCTCTCAGCTGCTCGAAGGGTGGACCGTTGCAGAATAACATCCGTAAGCCACGGGCAGGGGGGAGAAGATCGTGCAGGCCTGGTAGACAGGGGACAGAGAGAGTCAAGTGATGCAGTTAAAGTGGTTAGCAAGGTGTCGGTGGCAGTGTTAGTGGGGTGGGACGAGAACTCGTCAATGGGAGGGAGGGAGGATGTTACAATAGAGGAGAAGTGGTAGGGGGATAGGGAGCGGAGGTTGCGCCGGAAAGTTACGAGGGGAGGGGAGGTAGGAGGGGTTGGAGGGAGAGAGACAGAGAATTGGATAAAGTAGTGATCAGAGATGTGCAGTGGGGTTACAGAGGTTAAGTCAGTGATACAGTTACGTGTCAGGACGAGGTCTAGCTGTTTGCCTGCCTTGTGGGTCGCCGGTGTGCTCAGCAGCGTCAGGTCGAGGTCAGGAGAGACAAGAAGTCGACAGCCTGCATTCCTTGGAGGTGGATGTTGAAGTCCCCAAGGACTATCAGGGGGGTTCCATCATCCGGAAGGACGCTGAGGAGCATGTCCAGCTCCTCCACAAAGTCGGCTAGCGGTCCTGGTGGGCGATGAAGAACAATTAAGCATGCTTTGATAGGATTAGTTAGCATCACATAATGGTGTTCAAATGATTTGGCAGTAACAGAGAGTGGTGTGGATGTGTATTTAATATGTGGGGAAAGAAGCAAACCTGTCCCACCACCCCGCCCGATTGAGCGGGGTGAGTGAGTGAAGGAGTGGTTGACGGAGAGAGCAGCTGGTGTTGCAGTGTTCTCTGGGCGGATCCATGTCTCAGTCAGCGCAAGGGCATGAAGAGAAGCATGGGATGCAAACGCCGGGTGATACCAAGACAGGTGATACCAATCACCTGTGTAAGAGACTGACGCTTGTTTGTGTGGTTGCCACGGTGATGGTGCAGCTATGACTGCTAACGCACTGAGGGCAGAGAATACCAGAAATTTAGCTTGAATCCACACCTCAAACAAGTTAACCTAGACGCAAAACTATACGTCCAATCCCAAAAACACAGATATTTTCCGAGACCCAAGATTCTGCCGAAACCAGAGATGTCCTTTATATGTCTGTGCGGTCAGAAATACGACTCTACGGGCAGTTTCTAAATCTGGTTGTTTTTGCTTTCTCAGATGAATTTGTCATCTGGAGCGGGTTGCACCAACAGGATTTAGGACCAGTCTTAAACTAAGACTGGCGTAACTCAACGTTCTATGTCTAAAATTATGTTGCGCCTGTTGCACCACGCTGACTTAAGCTGCTTTTTCTCTAAGTCTAGTCCTAAATGTTACGCCCTGTGGAGAGGAGTCTTATGTTAAAACAGAACGTTTTCTGTGTTGGTTTCTATAGTAGGCTAATTTTCACAAAACCGTTGAGTGCAGCTAAAACAACAAGTAGCCTATAACAATGGCGCGTCTAATTTATAGATTGTATAATGAACGCGCTTTAAAACGTGAGAGAGTAGTGCGAGACAGAACTAACCCGCTGGATATGTACAATGATGAGGAGTTATTTCAGAGGTTTCTTTTCAGTAGGGTTGAGATTTTTTCTCTAGTGGACGAACTGTCCGACGATTTGCGCTTTCAGGCAGACCGAAATGCTGCCCTGACGCCAACGTTACAGTTTTTAATTGCACTGAGGTTTTATGCAAACGGTGCATTTAAAAACACCGTGGGGGACATGATCGGCGTGCATAAATCTACAGCTCGTAGAGTTATTCGTAGGGTCTTGCTGGCACTGAGTCGCCGCCTACCGCATTATGTCAACTTGCCTAACGAGGCCGAGGCAATCGCTGTCAAGCAGCGTTTCCGCCAGGCGTCTGGCATCCCTGGTATCATCATGGTAAAAATGTATGGGTATCATGGCAACGCACGTTCCATTCTAGAATTCCACGGGCACTTTCATGAACGCGCATGTTACCACCAGTCTTAGTTAAGACTGGTCGTAAATTCAGTTGGTGCAACAGGCGTTAGATATGGGCCTAAGACCGTTCTTAACTAAGACTGACCTAGGACTTATGACAGTCTTAGCAAAGACTAGTTGGTGCAACCCACTCCAGATTTGCATTGGACTCTTTGGGGCGAGAGTTGGACTTTATCTCGCTTTCGTGGGGCTCTGAACAAATGTGGAAGTCTATTAGATTCCACAGACAACTGTCTACGACCAGCACAACATTTCCTATCTATTGATCCAAAAAATAAGCATTAATTGTGGCAATGCTGGCAAACTAGAAATATTCTTTCAACGACATCCTAAGCTCCCCTCCACTCTAAGCGTTTCAGTCTGCACTCTAGGCTTTCACGTACACACCCATGTAAATCTCAGAAACGGTTTGAAAAAGTCATGAAACATAATCAGTGATATTGAAAAAAGTTGAATAGATATCAAGAGCTGAATTATTGAAAAAATTGTTTGGGGTTTTGTCAACATTTTTAAGTTTAGTTGGTGGCTCTAGCTGAAAGATTAAGGAAGAAGAAGGATTTGGAAGTTGAAGAAGTTTTAAGAAGTTTGAAAGGATTTGAAAGAACTCCATTGGAAACCCATGTTAAAAATATTATGAATATTGATTTATATTGATTCAAACATAAGGGGTACAAAGCTGAAAAGTAATAGCAGGAATGGCCTGAAACTGTTGAATTTTTTGATAGCTGAACGGTTTTAGTATCTGAAGATTTGAAGGTACTGAAAGGTGTCGCGGAAGAAATAGAAGAAGAAGAAGAATATGAAGAAGTTGAATAAAGATTCAAAGAACAATACTTGGAATGCTGCTTCAGCATTCCAACAATTACTGTCTGGCATACAGACTTAAGTCAGACACACGCACACACAGTTTATCATTAGTATCATGTTCCAGAACCATGATCTCCATACTACTCCACTCAATATGTATACTGTGCTGACGCATCCTCATCAACACAATAATCACCCTCCCCCTGGCCCCTCCACCCTTAGGGAGGTTGAGACTCCCACATTCCCAGCATTTCGGACACACAAGAGACTGAAAGCATGTCACATATAAACAACAAGTCATGGAAGACCCCATCGGGGTTTCAGATGCCTCCCTGTCTTTGGCACAGTGATGTCTTCCAACAATTGTTGACTTTGATTTTCTGCTTATGCTTTTTGAGAACCCTGTTTAAATGCAAATCCAAATCTAACTACGTGTATGGCTACTTAGTTAATGTTATTCAATCTGACACTACTTAATCTCCTCATTCACAGTGTGAATACAAAGTAAATTTGGACATTGCAACATTGACTGTCTGAAGTTGTGTATTTTGGCTTGTGTGCAGTGCTCTCTTGCACTGTATTCAGAATCAGAATCAGAAATGGATTTATTCGCCATGAATGTTTACACAGACAAGGAATTTGTTTTGGCAGGGAGGTGCATACAATAAACATAGGAATCTTAAATTTAAATGTGGTCTAACTATACTAAGGATACATAAACTAGCAATACTAAGTGGAATGATACATAAACTAGCGATACTAAGTGGAGTACTAGCAATACTAAGTGGAATACAATTAAAATAAAATATACAATAAAATATAAGTTGCCAATTTACAATGTAAAATACAATCTAAAATACAAATATTACAGGAATTGAATGTAGAGCAAAATGTAAATAGTTTTAAGACATTCAGTCAGTGTGAGCTCTTGGCCTTGTTGAGGAGGCCAACAGCGGAAGGGAAGAAACTGTTTGTGTGGCGTGAGGTTTTGGTCCTGATGGACCGCAGCCTTCTGCCGGAGGGGAGTGTCTGAAACAGGAAGTGTCCAGGGTGGGAGGAGTCGGCCACAATCTTCTTCGCTCGCCTCAGGGTCCTCGAGGTGTGCAGGTCCTAAAGGGAAAGCAGATTGCAGCCAATCACTTTCTCCGCAGAGTGGATGATACGCTGCAGCCTGCTCTTGTCCTTGGCAGTGGCAGCAGCGTACCAGATTGTGATGAAGGAGGTGAGGATGGACTCAATGATGGCTGTGTAGAAGTGCACCATCATCGACTTTGGCAGGTTGAATTTCTTCAGCTGCCGCAGGAAGTACATCCTCTGTTGTGCTTTCTTGGTGAGGGAGCTGATGTTCAGTTCCCACTTGAGGTCCTGGGAGAGGATAGTGCCCAGGAAGCGGAAGGACTCCACAGTGTTGACTAGGGAGTCACACAGGGTTATGGGGGTGAGTGGGGCTGTGTTCTTCCTGAAGTCCACAACCATCTCCACTGTCTTGAGAGCATTGAGCTCTAGGTTGTTCTGGCTGCACCAGGTCACCAGGTTGTCCGCTTCCCACCTATAATCAGACTCGTCTCCACCAGAGATGAGCCCAATGAGGGTGGTGTCGTCCGCCAACTTCAGGAGTTTGACGGACGGATGACTGGAGGTGCAGCTGTTGGTGTACAGGGAGAAGAGCAGAGGAGAAGAGCAGAGGAGAAGGTTGTACAAAGGGTGAGAAGCACCCTTTGTACAAGGAAAGCCTAGTCAACAAAATGGGGTAAAGCACTGTGGGACACACTTCACCTGTAGTTCAGTTTGACCACTAAGTATCTTATCAACAACAATCTAGGATAACAGTTTAGATCCAGGTGCTTGTAATAAATGTTAGTTAATAGGTAACAAGGTTCTTCTAAAATGCTTATTAACATGTTAATAAGACATGTTAATAACAATATAAACGTTTTAATAACTGTGGTTAGTGTTACTGTAAGATGAGATCAGTGTTCGTTAGTAGGTAATAATGCCCTTATAAGAATGCTGATTAACATTAATGTGTTAATAAGAATGACTAACTCACTACAGCCTTATCACCTACTAATAAACTAACTCTTATTACAAGCACCTGAATCTGATGTTTTACCACAATCTTTAGTAACAACACTGTGGTTACACAGGATCTGTAAGTAATTACATTATACGAATGTTACACATGTATGTTGCTGGAACATGTTGGAAGGTGGGAGGGATGTTGCTACCAAAGGGTCCACAAAGGGGGCATTTTCAAGCGTAACAAGTTCCCCCAGGGGGTGCGTAGTTAGCTGTCTCTAGTGGACTGCAGCTCTCCTTGTCTGTTTCCATTTTGAGGGAAATACCTCACAGGCTTAGAGAGAGGGGTCAGTGGGTGCTGGCGTGAAGGGAGGTGAGGGATGGAGGTTCAGAATCTAATCTGTTTTATACTACCTAATCAATGTCACATGGTTTGTGAGCACAGTGAAACATCATGGTGGACAGCCAGTGGTTAATGAATGAACCCTCTTAACCTCATTCACAACAGCTGGGTCTGTTGAAAAGGTCGGCATGTAGGCTACCTTGGAGTTGGACAGCCTGGACCAAACAGACCTGCACTTTTCACTTCTTGAGACTTTATCACCCCATCCCTGTGGAGGGTAGGGA
Organism: Hypomesus transpacificus; assembly: GCF_021917145.1. NCBI lineage: Eukaryota > Metazoa > Chordata > Actinopteri > Osmeriformes > Osmeridae > Hypomesus > Hypomesus transpacificus. The sequence goes on along the minus strand of NW_025814031.1, from coordinate 1,261,097 downwards.
GAGAAGAACTGTTACTGTACAACTCGACTGCCAGGATAGGTGTTTGAACACTGTAAAATCTGTTTTCTTCTACCTTTGGGAAATGACGATGACGTATACTCTCATGGAAATAGCAAGATTGAGATTAACCAAATTTAATACTACAAGACCGTTTGGCTCAGCACACTCTTGTTCCATTCATGAAAAGTTGAATTCTCAGGTGTTGGTCAGCCAGAATGGGTCCCAGAGCTGTGTAACCCTGGGGTAATGTCAGAGGACCTTGCTCCATCACAACTCCCATCTAGACAAAGGGAAGAGGTTATGATGTTCTTGGACATTCAGGCAGTTGTGCTGCAGGAAGCAGGACACCAGGTTGGTTTTCAGTGGTTTTAGCCAGTCCTGTGGAAGGATACGGATCACACCTCACACCTATTCTTATTCCTACATTTCTGACCCTACACTTCACCAGTGAGCTGGAGGAGGCAACAGAGCTGACCTACACATGGGAAGCTATTGGATTATTTGGATGAGCATCATGGACATGCTGGTATTCCTTTGTTGGTGTGACATGTCAGAGATGTTTGCTGAGGTGATTATGATTCAACAACAGTACACATTTGAATACTGTGATGTGAAATTAACTAATTTAGAAAGTTCATACTTATGGAATTATTTTACACATGTCTCATGTGCAATGCAAATATATTGCATAGAACATAAAAATAACTGTATGGTTGCTATACTTAATCATCTACTGTACTTAATACATTGATACATAATTGTACCTCACTTTGGATAAATGTGTCTGCTAAATGAATACATTTATATAGTTACGGCAAGAACCTTTTTGGGTAAAACATTTTTACACTCTAAAACTGTGGTCTTCAACCCTAGTCCTCAGGGCCCACTGTCCTGTATGTTTTAGATATTTCCCTGCCCCAGAACACCTGATTTTTAACAAATTGTGTTGCAGCATGAACATATCTGAAACATACAGGACAGTGGGCCATGGTTGAAGTTCACTGCTCTAAAGTATACATGTAAACCCGATGTAACATCAATATTGGCTTTACTACTCCCTCTGCTGGCTCTTAGAAGAGTTGGACTAAATGGGGGGGTTTTTAGAAAGCAGGTTTAGAGAAAGCTTGAATTAGTTGACTTAGAATTGATGGAAGCTCTGGGTTTATGGTATCAAAGAGGTAGTTCAAAGTTTCTCTGAGTCAGTTACGACGGCAACATACTCCGAGAAGCTAACCTACTCCTGCTAACAATCTAGCAAGTTTTATTAAACTAACCCTGTTTGTCCTACTCTTTAGCTGAAACTTGCGATCTGAATGTGTCAGATATGGAATGTCCTTTTATCAGCCTTTTTCCTTTTGGCTGTAATGTATGTGAAATTTGAATATGGCCAGTAAAACACTAATTTTGAGACTTGAATGTATAGAAGTATTTACACATTTCAAATTGACAAAATAACATACTGGCACTTTGGAGATGGCTGACAATTAAAAAAGGTTTTGTCAGAAAATATAGCCACTGAGTGCTGTTTGATGAAGCTCAATAACATCACAATTCCTTGTATTGCAAATATACCATAGCGGTCAATTCTATTTTTGTATTTTATCTGCAGTTGCTGCCAAGTGCGTTTAGTGCCTGTTAGGTTTCACCTAAATATATATTTGTTTAAATGCGCACACACACATATAAATGTTGAATAAATGGAACAGTCAAGATAAAAAAATATAAAATTCTCTCCAAGTTATACTCGCTGACTCAATCAGCAATCTTCTGCCACGCATGCGCGCAGGTGGCACTGGGGACGGGGGAGACATGTCCCCCCCAGATTCCTAGTGACCCCGATCCGTCCCCACTACTCTCCCTACGTAAGGCGACAAGCATCAGTTAATGACTGCACAGCTGATTAGGCAATGTTAGCATGTGTAGCGTTGGCCACACAAAAGTACTACAACACTTTTGGAAAGAAACACCTATTGTTTTTGTTAGTTTTATTATTGTGAGAATGCTGTTAAGCATTCTCACTATTGCTCTTCAACTTCTCAGTTCTTCCGCCGTTTTTTGGCCTTTAACTAGTCCTGCATACTTTCACCGATTCCTACAATTTTGGTATCAAAACGTTTAGCTCCTTCAGGAGATGATGGCTATGACTTCTTGTATTTCTCACTTTTATACTTTTTAAAGAATTAAGGTTTTTGTGCAAATTATTCTCCCATTGAAAGTAATGGTAAATCCTTTCAAATCATAAAAAAGCTTCATCCTCTTTCAAACTTAACTAGTTCAGCATACTTTCAGCTAGAGACACCATTCAGCCTTTAAAATGTTCACAAGACATTCAGCTATTCCCAAATGATTCAGCTCTTTCAAATATATTCAGCCAATTTTGAATTGTGACAGTATGAAATACATGAAAAATTTAGCTCCTTTATTTTTATGATTGAGCAGCCAGCACACTCTGCTGGCTGCTCTTTTTCTGATATTCAACTAAATTGTCAAACAAATTCCTCTGACGTTCATAAAGTTTAACTTACAGAAACAAGTTATACCTTAAAATGTAGGAAAACTTGTCCTCTTTCAGCCAATGTAACTACTAAAGAGCTCACATTTACAGATTTTCAGCTTTGAGGCTTGAAGCGAGAGCAACCTTTCAAATTCTCTCACTAACTTCAATGGAGAGGTGGGTAAAATTCGTCAGAGAATTTCGAAAGTAGACGTGTTTTTAAACTGCCGGTAGAGTCGTATTTCTGACCGCACAGACATATAAAGGACATGTCTGGTTTCGGGAGAGTCTTGGGTCTCGGAAAATATCTTTATTTTTCGGATTGGACGTATAGTTTTGCGTCTAGTCAACTTGTTTGAGGTGTGGATTCTAGCTAAATTTCTGGTATTCTCTGCCCTTAGAACGTTAGCAATCATAGCTGCACCATCACTGTGGCAACCACACAAACACGCGCCAGTCTCTTATACAGGTGATTGGTATTAGCTGATTAGTGGAGACACAAGACAAGCTATTCAGTCAACTCGTCTCATTCAAACAATAAGAGCACCACAACACAACTACTACCACTATTGATACTGCTATATCTTATGCCACTACTACAACTACTAATTCTGCAGATGCTGCTAATATCTCTTCTACTAACTACTATGCTAATGGTAGGCTACTGTTTTGTTCTACTCATTGAAATTGGAGAGCACAGTGACATCTAGTGGTCAGCTAAAATTATAGCAGCCGTTTAAACCAACTGAATGCGATGAACCAGTAGTTTCTGGCGGTACTTAGCCTCGATAATTATTCAATGTCGTTCATTTTTGTAAGGCTACGTGATGGTCTAATTTTCGTGTTCATTCATTAAAACCATACATGTGTATTTGAGAACTGTGTAATTTTCATTTTTTGGATTGGACGTATAGTTTTGTGTCTAGGTTAACTTGTTTGAGGTGTGGGTTCCAGCTAAATTTGTGATTCTCTCTGCCCAGCTCGTTAGCGATCACAGCTGCGCCATCACCGTGGCAACCAAACAGACATGCACCATGAAAGCAGAATTGGGTGACGTTTTGGAAACTGCCAAAAGAGTTGTATTTCTGACCGCACAGACACATAAAGGATATCAATGGTTTCGGCAGAGTCTTGGGTATCTGAAAATATCCTTATTTTTTGGATTGGACGTACAGTTTTGCGTCTAGGTTAACTTGTTTGAGGTGTGGATGCTAGGTAAATGTTTGTTATTCTCTTATAATCGAGCTAGCTCGATGGCTCTCCATAAAACGGTTCGACTTTTTCTTCAACTACAGTATCGACCAAATTGGCCAAACAAGGTATGTACATTGAACTTAAAGTGTACATAATCTAGCTAGGTCGTTTTTATTTTAGCAAAATTTACAGAAATCTGCAAAAATCGAGGCGCGACTGTCATAGCTGACCGTCACGAACAGCCAAACCAGGGCTGGGGTAGTTATAACTTGTTTGCTGCAGCTTGCGTTGATCCTACGAACAAACGCTTTGTAACTGGAAAGTTTTTACTTTTAATTGACGATATTGAACACAGATGTAAAGTAACTTGTCTTTACTCTAAATATCTTCTCCGTTTTCAATTTGAAGTAGTAGATCTAGATCTAGGAAATCTTCCATTGCATCCTCTCTAGCTTCACGCCTTCGGTTATGATTAAGCCTACGGTGTTAATACATAAGCTACCACTTTGACACACTTTTAAGAAATGATCCGCTGGTTAGATGTAGCATGATATTGTTATTTACGTATAAAAAACTCACCAGGGACAAGACAACCCTGCACTATGAATTATTATTTTGATGTCATCTTAAATTAAGTGTCTGAACAGGACAGGGTGTGCAGGCACGCATGATTAGTTTTCCTTCCGTCTTGAACCTGATACATAGATTCTAGGTTAGAAATGTTGCCAGTCAGTTACCAATGACCAACGGTTGCTACGTTTTTCCAGCAAATTCAAGTCATTCCAGTGTTGTCCTTTTACCTTCAAATTCGTTCAACCCAGACTTAAGCAACTGATTTCTGCTCAATTTTCACATTTTCCTGCAGCTCATCTTTCTGAAATGTTCCCCTTTTTGTTTAGCATTTTTCTTTTTCTTGTCTTCTGTTTTCTGCCTTCATCTTGCTCCAGGTCCTTTACAAAATACCTTTCACAGCAGTATCTTCCAACTACCAGTACTTTATACTTTTTTTCCTCTATTCTGTACTTTTCTGACTTCATCTTGCTGCAGGTCCTTTCTCACATACATTTCAGGCCTTTTGAAACTCCAGCAAAAAAAAATCTGCAAAATGTTCACATTTGTATGCATTGTTTCTCTTCTTTCAGATTTTTTTCAGTTTTTGTTTTGCATTTTTCTTATCCTTTCTGTAGTTTTATGCCTATGTCCAGCCCCTATTTAAAATACCTTTCAGGCACTTTGAAGCTTCAGCTTATAACTTTCTACTAAATTTTCACTATTTTCAGCTTTTTTAGCATGGTCAGCTATCCCCATTCAGGTTTTCAGCATTCTCACTGCTGTTTCGCAGGAACAGCCTTTTCTAGTTGTTAGAATGCTGTTAAGCATCCTCACTATTGTTTTTCTGTTTCTCTTTATTATTATTCCAACTTCTTAGTTCTTCCGTAGGTTTTTTGGCCTTTAACTAGTCCTGCATACTTTCACCGATTCCTACAATTTTTGTATCAAAACGTTCAGCTCCTTCAGGAGATGATGGCTATGACTTCTGGTATTTCTCACTTTTATACTTTCTAATGAATTAAGGTTTTTGTGCAAATTATTGTCCCATTAAAAGTAATGGTAAATCCTTTCAAATCATTAAAAAAGCTTCCTCCACTTTCAAACTTAACTACTTCAGCATACTTTCAGTCCTCCTCTTTCAAACTTAACTACTTCAGCATACTTTCAGATAGAGACACCATTCAACCTTTAAAATGTTCACAAGACATTCATCTTATAACTTTCTACTAAATGTTCACTATGTTCAGCTTTTTTAGCATGGTCAGCTATCCCCATTCAGGTTTTCAGCATTCTCACTGCTGTTTCGCAGGAACAGCCTTTTCTAGTTATTATTAGGGGCCAAGCAGCGAAGCTGTTATCTCACATATTTATTGTTATTGGTGGTATTATTATTAGGGGCCAAGCAGCGAAGCTATTTATTATTATTATTGTTATTATTATTATTGTTATTATTATTATTATTATTCCGCCATAGGTGTCTATGGCAGCCCGCATAAGCGCTTGGTCGAAAGTTGTGAAATTTGGCACACTCATTGGGGACAGTCCCTTGGTCCAATTCACAAAGTTTCATGTCCCATACTTTGGCACTCTAGCGCCACCAATGGGTCAAAGTTGGAGTTGTGTTTACACACGCAACTTTTGAACGGTATGACCCATTTTCAAAAATGAGGTACCATTGGATTCCCTAGATCAAGCCGAGTTCAATGCACACCATGGCGTCAATTTCTTGTTGTATAGATTATCCGCTATTTCCGGTGAATATCAAAAACCTTTGAAAGCCTACTCCTCCTACAATTTTTGTCAAATCTTCTTCAAAATGACCAGATATGATCTTCAGACCAAGACTCACAAAAGTTATGGTAGAGCATTTTGATCCCCACAACCGTTTGTCCGTGAGAGCCAATCAAAATCAGCAGAAAATCCACCAAACAGGAAGTGAATTCATATCTCAGCAGTTGTTTGAGGCAGTGACATCAAATTTGGTATACCTACTCGGAACCTTATTCTGATTATGTCCTCCAAAGATTGTGTCATGTGACTAAAAGGGGGCGTGGCCGGAAGCATAAACGTGTTTTGGCTAATAACTGTTGAAGTGTTTACCTTAATAAAGTAATTTCTTTGTCTGTTGGTGTCTTGTGAGATATAAAGCTTGACCATCGATAATATTTCAAGACAACCGAATTGACGCGGCCGCCATTTTGGATTTAATGGAAAAGTGTCAAAACCTTTTGCATGCCCCAAATTGTGTCATATGTTTACTAAATTTGGCACAGATGATCTTCAGACCAAGCTTCACAAAGGTGTCGGGATGGATTTTCCATTTTCAAAACCGTTTGTTCGGTAGAGACGATCAAAGGCGCCGGCGAAGCCGCGAAAGACACATGAGAGCGTAACTCGGCAACCATTTGCGCGATTGTCACCAAACTTGGGTTCTATCGTTCCCAGGAGGAGCAGAGGAGGCCTGTGGTGTTATACCAGAAAAAAAACACTTTGAACACCCACTACTGTGGAACGCAAACAGATATCTCAACCAAACTTCATGTGTTGCATGAGTGCAACAGGATGTTGTGACTTAATTGTTGCGCAGGTGCTATGGAGGCCATATCCTGCTCTGGACTGCTTGGCCCCTCCATTGCTGCTTGCAGCTATAATTATTATTATTATTCTTAGGACTGGGTGTCTATGGCAGGCCCTAGAAGCGCTTGGTCGAAAGTTGTGAAATTTGGCACACTCATTGGGGACAGTCCCTTGGTCCAATTCACAAAGTTTCATGTCCCATACTTTGGCACTCTAGCGCCACCAACGGGTCAAAGTTGGACTTGTGTTTACACACGCAACTTTTGAACCATATGACCCATTTTCAAAAATTTGGTAACATTGGATTTCCTGGATCAAGCCAAGTTCAATTCACACCATGGCTTTAATTTCCGGTTATATAGATTTTACGCTATTTCCGGTTTTATCAAAAACCTTTGAAAACCATCTCTTCCTACAATTTTTGTCAAATCTTCTTTAAAATGACCAGATATGCTCTTCAGACCAAGCCGCACAAAAGTTATGGTAGAGCATTTTGATCCCCACAACCGTTTGTCCTTGACAGCCAATCAAAATCAGCAGTAAAGCCACCAAACAGGAAGTGAAGTCATATCTCAGCAGTTGTTTGAGGCAGTGAAACTAAATTTGGTACGCCGCCTCGGAACCTTATTCTGAGGATGTCCTCCAAAGATTGTGTCATGTGAGTAAAAGGGGGCGTGGCCGGAAGCATAAACTTGTTTTGGCTAATAACTGATGAAGTGTTTACCTTAATAAAGTAATTTCTTTGTCTGTTGATGTCTTGTGAGATATCAAGCTTGACCATCGATAATATTTCATAACAACCGAATTGACGCAGCCGCCAATTTGGATTTCATGGAGAAGTGTAAAAACCTTTTGCGCGCCCCAAATTTTGTCCAATGTTTACTAAATTTGGCACAGATGATCTTCAGACCAAGTTTCACAAAGGTGTCAGATGGATTTTCCATTTTCAAAACCGTTTGTTCGGTTGAGACGATCAAAGGCGGCGGCAAAGCCGCAAAAGACACGTGAGAGCGTAACTCAGCAACCATTTGTGCGATTGTCACCAAACTTGGGTTCCATCGTTCCTACGAGGAGCAGAGGAGGCCTGTGATGTTATACCAGAAAAAAAAACACTTTGAACACTCACTACTTTGGAACGCAAACAGATATTTCAACCAAACGTGGTGTGTTGCATCAGTGCAACAGGTTGCTGTGACTTAATTGTTGCGCAAGTGCTATGGAGGCCATGTCCTGCTCTGGACTGCTTGGCCCCTCCATTGCTGCTTGCAGCTAGATTTATTATTATTAATCTTTTTCTCCCATTGGAGTCTATGGAAGCCCCTAGAACCATCTGGTAAAAAGTTGTGAAATTTGGCACACTCATTAAGCACAGTCCCCTCTTTATATTCACCAAGTTTCATGTCTCTCATTGGAGCACTCTAGCGCCACCAACTGGTCAAAGTTGGACTTGTGTTTACACACGTAACTTTTAAACCGTATGACCGATTTTCAAAAATGAGGTACCGTTGGATTCCCTGGATCGAGACGAGCTCAACGCACACCATGGCGTCAATTTCCGTTAATACAGATTTTCCGCTATTTCCGGTTTTATCAAAAACCTTTGAAAGCCTACTCCTCCTACAATTTTATTCCAATCTTCCCCAGAATTGGCACACATCATCGTCAGACCATGTCACAGAAGTTATCAAAATATTTTTGATTTTCAAAACCGTTTGTCCGCTACAGCCAATCAAAATTGGCAACAAAGCAACCAAACAGGAAGTTGGGTCATATCTCAGCAAATCTTTGACAAATCAACACCAAACTTGGTATGTTGACTCGGAACCATCGTATGAAGATGTCCAATTAATTTGGTGTCATGTGATCAATGGGCGTGGCCGCAGGAAGCAAAAATGTGTTTTGGCCAATAACTGTTGATGTTTTTGCTTTTATTAAGTGGTTCCTTTGTCTCATGATATGCTGGGACATCCCGTGTGTGATACATGATAACTTGTGATAATAGCCGAATTGATCCGGCCGCCATTTTGAATTCATTGAAAAACTTTTTTTCTTTACTCCTCCTACACATGTTGTCCAATCTTCACCAAATTTGGCAGAGAGTATCTTCAGACAAAGCCTCACAAAGGGCTTCACATGATTTTTTGATTTTCAGAACCGTTTGCCTGGTACAGGCAGTCAAAATGTGCCATTAAGCCAGCAAACAGGAAGTTGGGTCGTATCTCAGCAAATCTTTGATGGATTAACACCAAACTTGCTGCATGCACTCGGAACCCTGTTCTGAGGATTTCTAAAGTGTTTTATGGGTCATTTGACTGCTTGGCCACTTCATTGCTGCTTGCAGCTATATTTATTAATCTTTTTCTCATGCGGCGCCGCAGCCGGCTGCAGGCGGCTGACTTGAAAAAGTGCATTCTGGTTAGACTTTTTGTCTGACTTTTTGTCTGAGACGGCGCCGAGGAAACGTCACTGTGACGTCGCCATCAAAGTACCGTGAGATCGATTCGAGAACTGCCAGCTGTGTAGCCGAGCGCATTTTCTCAAGAGCAACTGCACAGGTTCAAGTGACGACACAGCAATTTCATGATTGGCCAGGCTCACACACGACAACTTTGACGCGTGTTTTGGAATATTCGGACACCTTCAGTTTCGCCAACGCTCAAAAAAGTTTAATTGAATAAAACATTTGTTGAAGAAAGGGTTTTAGTCAGCCTCTTCACTAACGGAAAGACTAAGTTAAATTATAAATAAAGTAAAGTTAGCAAACAGCGCTTGATCGGCCATGACTGACATCAACGCAGCAAACCACGAGAAGCTGGACTGTCTGACTTCACAGAGCCGTTTTCAACTCCTCCCCGACTGCAAGCGGCTACTCTCGCCGGTCGTTTCATGCAGCTGCAGTCCATGTCGAACGCACCTAATGTCTAATATAGAGAGAACTGCCACTCTCGGGAAACTTCCGGGTTCTGAACTGGTTAAAGTTCCATTTGAGGGCGCTAACGAGCGGGTGCAGAATGAATGGAGGTCTATGGAGCGGTACCCCTCAAAATCCACTTTTCTCAGGATATAATTTTTTGTCTAGTAATTTGAATTCTGAATTTGAAAGGGAAGGCAAAAAAAATACACACTGCTGTCTGTTATTTTGTTTTAAAGTCGCCTTTCTGTTCTAAAAAGCTTTTGAAAATGTCATTGACATCACACACATTGTACGACCAGAGCTACTGCTTTACGGCAAGCTCTGGTCACTTACTTTTTTCTCTCAGGGCATCGACAACACAGCTGACAGGTTAGGCTCTCCCTGTCAATACACATGCTAGAAAGAGTTTTGGCTTGCTAATGTTGTTGCTAATGTTGCTAATGCTCTGACATTCTGATTCGGCTTCGGATGCCATCAAGCGGGAGCTCTGGTTGTATCAGTCCTTCACTAACCAATCAGCATTCATTAGCAGAATGCTAGCGTGTTATGGGCAACAACGACTCACCCTGTAAGAAATCAAAAGGACATAAGTACTTGTTCATTCAACTTTCGACGTATAATCCATGTTGAACATGCAAAAACTACAATCCAATCGGAGATTTCTCAACGACAATCAGGCGAAAGAGACAAATTTAGCCGTTTAGCTCCATACACTCCCATTCAACATGCACTCGCTCGCGATCACCCCCAGTGGAACTCTGGTGGAACTGCAGCCAAATTCGGTACAATGGGGCTTAATAGGGAGTGGCAAGGCTCTCCTTCAACAGGCTCCGGTTAAACTAAGGAACTTGTGTAAATGTCTTATGAAGTAGCTCTAATCATTTTAAACCAATGTTGTAACATTAGATAGTCAGGTAGCCGGTAAACTTCCATAGCCGTATACTGTAATACTCTGCAGTTTGACCAACACAATTTAGTCATAGTTTATGGAGTGCATTTGTATTGGTGTGTTCTGCATTTTTGTCATTATCAACAGCAAGTCCATCAGGCAAATCAACCGCCATAGATGCAACCAGAGCTCTACTCCAACTTAAGAATATCTTCATACCCTTCATGTGTTTTCATGAAATGTAATTTACAAACAAGGAGTTTGCTCTGCATCTTTATTTAATCTTGCCCTACTTATTCCTTTTTATTGAATCATCAATAACTGACAGCACACAAGGTGATTATGACCATGTAATGATAGAAATAGGAAACTGTTTAATAAAATTGTATGCATGTGTAGTGCACAATGACTAAACCTCAAGGACTTGATTGTGAAAGGCTACAGTACAACTACATGATAGTCAACATGACTATTCAAATATGTACACATGTTATTTTAGTTTCTGCTATGAAAAGTGTGTAAAGGGTGACACAATAAAGGTAACGCTTTTTGCCTACACTGCGCTGTCTTGGTCTTGCACCTAGTATCTTGGCTTTCATAATGGTTGGGTGTGATGCATGGGGATGTTTTGCATGCTCCAAATAGGGAGTCGTGATGTAAGCTACAGCTTCCCAGCTGATAATGAGAGGAGAAAGAGGTGGTTTGCTAAAGTCAACAGGAGCAAACTCAATATAATTCAATAATGACCACAATTAAAAGCATAGTAATGACAAAAATACTGTGGTTTAAATATAAGACAGCCCACTCCATCACATTTTCCCTCATCCAGCTCTCTCTCATCCAGTGTTCTCCCATCCAGCGCTCCTTCAACTAGTGGTCTCCCATCCAGCGCTCCTTCGTCCAGTGGTCTGAAATCCACCTCCAAGGCACTGGGCCTCCTTTTCAGCTCACATCAACCTCAGTAGCAATGCCAGACTGCAAGAGCCATAGACACACACACACACACACATACACAGACAGTACGCTGTAATGATAATCACATAATGGACTGAATGTTACAATGGTCTCTAACTCATAGTTTGCCTAGTAAACATTCACTTTATGAATAGATTAACCATGTTGTACTCTGTTCGTTGATGGTTCCTTGACACTGTATAATATCATCCAATTTCTTACTGTACCAACTCCCAGACTTTGGTGCAAATAAGCGACCACAGTTATGGATCAATAATTAAATACATCTTTTCTCTCACACAAACTTGTTTGTAGGCATTAGTTACTCAATAAATATAAATAGTGCACTAAATTAGCTAGCTACACTTAACATTACATTAACAGGTCATTAGTCACTTCGTAGCACGTTGTTTTTGCTACGTTCTGGCTTCTACATTTCTAGCTAGCATCAAAAAATCTCGGCACTTTAAGATACTGAAATGTTAAATGTACTAGATGCCAGAAAATGGGCCAAGAACTTACACATTCTTACCTTGGCACAGCTCCATCATACAGTACAACTGTTCCTCAACGACGATGGTGCTGTGTTTGAAACTGATGCTAGCTCGCTCTAGTTCTAACTAGCCTACAGTACAGTACCATGAACGTAAAGGCAATCAATTGACGCAACTCTTTCTCTTTATGACTCTGCATGCACCTAAATGGTACAAATTGGTATCCAGAGCCTCAACGCAAAAAAGTAAAACATCTTGACTAGCACTTTTTTAGCTAGGTTAGCTAGCCAAAACTCTCAAATCTCTAGCTATCTGTTACGTGTGTGCAGTCTTTTGTTTACTAAGGTAGTCATAGAAACCCCAGGCATGGAAAGTCCATCTTCGCACTCTGATACTGATCAACCAATGAGGTTAAGGTGACACCGTGACACACATTGATTGACAGCTTACCTCATTAGCTTAAGGACAAGGAAATACAGAAATAAATGTACACAGAAATAAATACAAAAATAAATACAGAAATAAATGGCCATGTAAATAAATAAATACGTAAATAATATTTTTTCATACATTAATTTTTTTATGTTAATTTTTTTTTTATGTATAAATACATTTATTTGTTAATTTCTTTTTAATTTTGGCAGGTTTGGTCCTCGATAATAATAGGATTGAGAGATTTCTTTTTCTCAAATTTTTCAGTGCCAATACCTGTTTGATGGCAATTTCTATTTTTAATACCTCAGTTTACTGTCACTGCTCTAGCTCCATAATATAATGCCTTAACAACCGAAAGCTTGATGGAGCTTCTTCAAGTAGTGACCGGTAGCTAAGGTAGAATTGGTCAAAGCCGTTTTGGGGCATGGCTTTTGAGATTCGAAAATGTTTAATTATTGATATCCAAAATGCAATTATTGATATCAATTATTTTGGGATTAAATGTTAAAACGGCTTTCCATAAAACCTAGCAAAATTGTTTTGCTCTTGTGTCCATAAACGCTTCCTCCTACCAAAAGTCCAGAAGCTGCAAGGTCACCTCCTAGTGGTTGATGTAGGTCAATGAATGTGTATAGGCATATTTAATTGGGCTATACACAAGCCTAAGCAGTTAGAGTTTAAAGAAGCAATACTGTGTCTGAAACGTATTCTTTTTGTGTAAGCTATTATCTCATTTGTTTTAGGATATTTGTAATAAATAACAATAACTAGTTACAATAGCCTATGGCTATCAAAGTTATGATACAATTGTTATCTAGGCTACTAGTTCACTGAATAACTAATGATAAAGGGTCGTTCTCATTTGTGAGTGAGAGAGAGAGAGAGAGAGAGAGAGAGAGAGAGAGAGAGAGAGAGAGAGAGAGAGAGAGAGAGAGAGAGAGAGAGAGAGAGAGAGTACTACTAATACTCGCAAAGCACTACTCTTGTGCGTAAAGAACGCCCACAGAATACCCAGCAAAACAGATCTGACAGAGAACAGATTAGACCAAACCAACTCTTTACAATTGTTTCACAACAAACGGATCTTGTAAAGCTTTGTCGAGCAGTTGGTGCGCGATCTATTTCTGACCGCGGCGACACAATCCCACAGATTAGCAATTGAAGCTCAGGCTTTGGATGCCCCTCATTCAACCTGAGGCAAATCGGAGTAACCTATCACTAGACCAAGGATAGGAAATAGAAAGTTACCAGTTTTTCATATTAATGTAATGTTGACATAGACGACTTGTATCTATTACGGTTTTTTATTATTTGACGAAAATAATTACATAGCCGACTAACTAGGGATAGGCCTATAACCTATCCGTTTCTCTCGTCCAAATGAGACTGTAGCAGGTTTAATGCGCTACTACACTACATCACTGGACGTTTTTAAAATGAGATCGTTGGTATTCATAGAGATTCGTTTTTGTACTTGAAACTGAATTTGAATGATGTTCAACAGTAGGGCCTAAACCAACTAGAACGTCGTGTTGGCTGGGTAACTAACATTAGGGTTGAGTTTAAATTAGCCGGCATGGTTTGTGAGTAGAGGGAATTGTACGGTAGCCTATTTATTCACCAGAACCACGGAGGTCTCTTCGTGTCAAAATGAGAAAAGTTGTTCTAAAAGAAGCCGTTAAACGTTTTCCTTGGCTTGCTAACGTTACCCTTTATGGATGTTTATTTGCCGGTGGGGATTTAGTGCATCAACTCATGGCGCAGAAAGAGCAGATGGATTGGAAACACACTCAAAATGTGGCTATCGTTGCAATAAGCTTCCACGGCAACTTCAACTACTTTTGGTTACGAGCGTTGGAACAACGTTTTCCAGGAAAATCAGCCGGCATGGTTCTACGCAAACTGCTTCTGGACCAAAGTTTTGCGTCGCCATTGGCGACAAGCGTCTTCTACACAGGTAGAGCTAACAGTACTGAATGAAACAGGGCAATCAGTCATGTATTTAAACCACTGCGATGTTAACACAACGTTTTACCTCAGACTTAAAATGTATTTAAACCTCTATGTCAGTCATAGAGCAAGCAAGTGCTGTATCATGACACATTGGATTGCTGCTTAACCTAATAGCCTAGGCCTAGTTTTCGAACAGGATTGCTTTAGTGTTGATTAAATATCTTCCTTTAAGGTGCGAGTCTTCTGGAGGGCAAAGATGATGTCTTTGAGGACTGGAGGGAGAAGTTCTTCAACACGTGGAAGGTAAGACTAAACGAACAGGTCCCCAGGAAAGTCACCTTACGGAACGAGCTCACCCCCGATTAACCCAGATTGGTACAGCCAGTGCGCTGTTGTATCTTTGCCATGCACCTGTGTTATCATTACTATAGTTTGACACTGATATGGACATTGATTTACTGCACACTAGTCACTTATACACTGTCACTTTCAGCTACTGGTTGCACTATCAGTAACATTGCACTACTGTACCTCACTGTACCTCGCCACCAGGCTCCTGTATGGTCATTGACATAGTCACTGATCTGCAAATTTGCACTAATGTACTGGACTCCACTTAGGTTAGAATAGGTTATAGGATTGAAATAGAATAGGTTATAGGTCGAATATAGTCGATTATTTATTGCTATCTGTATATTTCAAGGAAGTTTCACTTATTTAAGCTCAGCATAGATGTAAATTATGTTCCGTGTACTTATATGTTATGTTATGCCAGGTGCTTGCGTTGTCTTGTCTTCAGAATTTCAGGACCCAGTCTAACCTTGCGTTGTTCTGTGTACCTGACAAATAAAAGACTTGAACTTGAGTTTTCAAGGAAAATCAAGGAAAATCAAAAATCATTTAAGAGAAAACCATAATCCGGACACTATTGTAGATTATAATAGTAAATGTTTGTGTGTAACCTAAGACGGATGCTTGCATTGTGATATGGCAAGCCTGGTATAAATAGCCCCACACTGCACTCAAGGCAAAGTACAGAGACTTTGTATAGTAAGTGACCTTTAAGAAGAACTGTCTGTAATGGATTGTAGGGAGGATGTCAGTGTTATAATGTTTGTGTGTTCCATTATATTTCAGACTGGACTCATGTATTGGCCTTTCATGCAGGTAAATAAGAAATATTTCATATTTGTTACTGTAGGCCACTGTATTGATACATGAAGATTACTTAATGTGTGTGTGATGAGTTTGTGTAATCATGAATCAAATCGAGGCAACAGAGTAGCACGCAGTAGTGGTTTAGTTGCCATAACATGTAAAAAAGAAAACTGTTCTGTTTGCAGTTCGGAGCTGCAAGTCTTATCTTTATGTCTCATTGTTTATTTATAGTGACTGATAAGGAACGTTCCTTATGTTTACAGTGAGCACTTAAACACCGAACTTCAGATTGCTGAACTCCCACACATGTCTGAGTTTGTTCTCAGTGACATGAGGATGCCCACCCCCACTCCTCATGCAATATATTTCGCATTCAAAATACGAAAATGGAATGTAATCAAACGTAGGGCCTATTAAAATAAATAAAATGTAGCAGTAGAAACAAAATAGTGTATTGGTCAAACATACAATAGTAATCAAACAGCAACCAAACATTGTAAACATGTAAAACTATTTGAATTCTTATTTATTTGTTGTCGCTGGTGTGTAAACTGGAAAGTTTTTAGCTTGAAGCATTGCACCGTGCGGTGTACAGCTCGTGTCAAACCAGTGGACAGAAACTTAAAAGCAACATGGAGCGAGCCAAAGAGTTGGCTGTGTGGAGATATTTCACGCTTGCAACTCCAACTAGTTCGTCGGCTGTTTGCAATGTCTGCAAAGTAAATGTTTTGAGGGGTGGTGGTAGAACTGCAATGTACAATAGTACCAATTTAATCAAGCACATCCAAAAGCACAATGCTAGGAGCACGCCGAATTCCTGCAGCTCAACGACTCTACTATACTCTAGAATCTACAGTGTAGAACGAGTAGCATCGCACATACGTGATCTTTCGAATGCGTTTCTCACAGCATAACGTTGCATATGCGATTTCAAAAATACCAACTGAATATTTTCCGATAGACAAAAACTATGCGACAAACGCTGTATGGCTTCAATATGTACTAATGAGAAGGCTAACGGGTAACACTAGCATGCTAGTAGCATTGCTTTGAGGATTATGCTTGCTGTGGGCACCGTCGGAAATATTTAGAACTCACGCATCAAAGGTTGCATGGATCGGCCAGCGGATCGGCTACATTTTCCGATCCCCGATCCAGCTATTTTGTCAATATCGGGGCCGATATCCGATCTTAGTATCGGATCGGTGCACCTCAACGCTTGTTAGAAATTTGACCAAAATGTCGATATAATACAAATTAGAAACAGTATGTCACAGCATTGTACTTTAATGTATAAATACACACCTATATTATAACATTCCGGTTTTAAAATCCAATAAGGATATGCCTAGAAATTGTATTTTCCTGATTTTTGCAGTTAGCCAGGGGGTCCCATTATTGTCCACCCAACCACTTTCAAATTTTGAAAGTCAAATTTTAGTCAAATTTCACGCTACGGAAGGCAGATGCTACACATACAGTTTGAGAGCGTATTTACATACTCAAAAGTAAGAATCTGTAATTCGGTGTGCAGCAATATAAGATGTGTACATATCGATGAGTTACTTTCTTTCGTTGCTACTGCATATCTTCTTTAAGAAATTAACAGAAGAAACGGTTGTGGATGATAATGGGGTCTGGAACGTTGGTGAGTTTGAATGGACGGTAATGGGTTCGCTTACTCTACACACATGCAAAAACAAATCTCCACTTTTGACATCTGTGACCTTTTCTTCCTCATCCCCCTACCTCCAACAGTTACTGAACTTTGTGCTATTGCCACTGTACCTGCGGACGGCATTCATGGGCTGCTGTGCATTCCTCTGGGCCACCTTCCTGTGCTTCTCCCGCCAGAGCGGTGACGGCACAGCGACCATGGCCCTGGCTTTCGTCCTGGACCCCCGCAAGACCCTGGAGGCGCTACGTGAGGCCCGCCTCGCCCACCGGAAACAGAAGTCTGAGCAGAGCAAAAACTGACTTTTGTTTGTTGTTGTTGTTGGAGCTTATTGTGCCCACCATTACATGTATACAAACTGACCCAATTTTCTGTACAGAATGAACAGATATGCTGGTGTAATACAGTTGGATAAACCATTGTGAACTGTATACAATATATGAGTTGTCAGTACAAACATATATAGTGGTGGGTTAACTATTTCTACTTACTACAAATTCTTTCAGAGAAGGTGTGTTTGTGTGCGTGTGTGTGTGCGTGTGTGTGTGTGTGTGTGTGTGTGTGTGTGTGTGTAAGAGAGAGAGAGATGTATGTGAATGCTGCTGTGTATTCCTGACTGAAGCTATACTGAAGCTATCCTGTCCTATTACTTGAAACATCTATACATCAAATAGGATGCCATCATCAACCTTATGAACAGCTCTTCATCCTCTTCCACAGATATATCAGTAATATAGACCCTCGTTTGCACCATTAAATCAACCAATTTTAGACAAAATTGTTTCTGACGGATACTGTAGTTACATTGTAACTTTTATTATTATTTACTAGATTACTTGTTGATTCCCCTCCAGCAATATCAACAATTGACAATCCAACCATGCACAAATGAAATACGGGAGTGTGGGGACATTAAATGTAGGACAGACATTTAGATATACAAGATTTGAAAACAAAATAAGTTTTGTAGCCTTCAAGTTTGTACGAATAAGAGTTACGATTATGTGCACAAACAGACAGTTACTCACTTAGCCCCAATTTAGATCAAATTATATTATTTCAATGTAATACTCAGACAAAGTACTGGAATGAAATATTAGAAAAACTGCAAATGTGGACTTTGACAGGTCTGCAAACGCCTTCCCTTACGAAGAAGAAGCATACTTCAAGTTTAATTTGTAAGTATACTTAAGTATTCTCATGGTACTTAACATATACTAGCCGTGTACTTATTTATATACTATTTTTGTACTAAGTAAACTGAATTGGCCCACTTTTTAGGTCATTTAGCTTGTCTCCACAAATAAGTGCAACCAGTTTGTATCTTTTTTCAAAGGTAAAATTTATAAAATCAGACTGAACATATTATCTCAATGCAAATCACTCAAACCACAAGCGACAAAAAGAGGAGCACTTAATTTGATGTCTGAATTTAGCTTGATTGATGATAAAATCCTTGAAAAAACTGTACAAAACCTAAATTCTTCCACATGTGAATTGGATATTCTACCTACCAGCTTTTTTAAATCTCTCATTCACCTCATAACGACAAATCTGATAGAAATCATAAATCACTGATTCTTGGGAATTTGGATAAAAGAGGTTTATTTTATTTATTTAAATGATCAAATCAGTTGGTTAAATTACAAAATGTGAAGGTATATCAATATAGACCAAGGTCTTGGCTGTTCAGCAAGTATTTTTTTTCATAAAATAGGCATTTTTCCAGTCATTACTTTGTTTTTCAACACCGTCAGACACAATAAAAAGCAAATTATTTTGTATTTATTTGGTCTAATATGTATTTAAAGTCTTTTAAATCATTATCTGGCATTCTTAATACACATATATGCTGTTAAATGTTTAATATTCACCATTGTACATTTTTTACACTGTTTCACGTGTACTCCTTTAAAGGATCCAACATCATACAACGTATACTTTAAGCCTAAATTGAAAAAATACGTTTTTTTTATTTAACACACATATTTTTGTATTAAAAGAGACTATTACTTTAATAAGTCAACAGCACTGAAGAAACATATTGTAAGCATATTCATTTAAAACAAATAAAACTCCGGTGGTGACTTAAGAACTGAAGGGGGTGACACTAATCTGACGGTGGTGACAGTGGCCTCATTACAACATACAAATCCAAAATGTATACCAGTCAAGTCAATCGCTTCTCGTTTAACAACCTTATCTAACTATTGGGTCCAAGAAATAACAATCATGAGCACTGTGATAAACATTTTTCAAGGAATATAAGGTACAATTAAGCAATATCATTCCCATATCATCAAATATCAAATCATCATAGTAAAAAATAAAATCATTACCAGTAGGAATAATGTACTATGTACCACTGACATCATCCTAAACTGTCATCTAGTGCCCCCTACTCATAAAATTATACATTTTATTCTTCGGAAAACTGTAAACTGTATATTGGACATGTAGAACAGATAACAATTGTGTGCACTGTGGCAAACATTCAATAAGAAACATAAAGGTTAAATTAGCAATAGGCTATCAAAGTACCCCTTCATAATAATCTGAATAAATTGAAATGTTCCAAAATACAGAAAGCATTCTGTGTAAATACCACAGAACATATTTGGCACACAAATAATAATAATTCATACGTGAACTCCTGTGTGTATTCCCTGACTTATTTACCTCACTCCACCACTCCTTTAGCTTTATCAGGAAGTATATGGTGTATATGTTTCTCCTCTATGAAGTCCATGACTTCAGCAGATAGGTTGTATATCTTCCTCGTCCTGCTTGCACAACCTGGTGATGACGGTTCCACAAGTTTGACCAGAATATGGTCAAATGGTATGAAGCACATATCCTTTCCACCTTCTTTTGGATATAACTGTGTGTTGGGTCCATGAGGGTGGAGAAACTTCACTTCCACATCTTGATGATGAGCGTCCACAGTGACAGCCTTTGCTAACCACCAGTTCTGGTCATAAATGACCGCAAGCCAATCTCCGCAATGAACTACATCAGCAGATAGGTCTGTCACAGTCCCGTCAGGACCACTCTTGGTCAGTGTTTCTTGCTCCATTGGCTCTTGCTCACTTTCCTCCCGTTCTTCCTCCTGCTCCCTTTCCTCCCGTTCCATTTCCTCCATCAACATTGCCAAAGGACATTTCCTCTTTGGCATTGGTATAGGACCATCATCCTCAACCTGTACCCTAGGTGTGTTGGCAGTCACCTGAAATATTGTTGGGCTGAAACAGTCGCACATCAGTGGCTCACTGCAGAAACAGGAGAGTGATCAGCAAGGGATCTCAGAGTTGTTTCGGTGTGTCGGTGTGACCTGATGGAGTTTCCTTGTTCCAGGTACAGGTTTTAGTGGTTAAGAAAGGAGTACATCATATGGCTGCATGTCAGCTTCAGTAATGATGTAGAGCCTAGTGCTGCAGAGGCTTCTGCCAACCATCTCATGGAAGATATTCCAATTCACAATGTCATTCCCCTGCAGTATAAGGCTGTCTGCAGTCCTTTTCACAGTTCCTCCAATACCGTCTGGGGCTCCCTTCCAATGTGAGGTGAGGAAGAAGTTCCAAGTTGTTCTCTCGAAACCTATAGTTGGAGGGACACTGCAGAGAGAAAATGTATTTCTGTTCTTTTATTGCTTGCTGGGGCCATCTGACCAAAAGTGAATAGTATCAACTTTTGGAAACTTTAAACGAGTATCTGTCAGGATTGGTTTCATGTGAGTCCAAATGGCAGATGCATCTTGTCGCTTGGATTCTGATACTGTGCAAAAGCCTTTCTTCTGTTCTTTTGTATAGTAGATGCCAGTGTGCAGGTTGAGCTGTGGGAGGTTCTGACCAAAATGGCATGACTGTGCCTCAGAACTATACTTGCATTTCCACGCCTCAGAAAAGTCCACATGCACAATTACTGTGCTATCATTGCACTTCTCGATCATGCTCCTGTACTCTCTGGTCTGGTTCTGAACTGAGCACACGTGTGTTGTTGTTTCTGTCTTCAGTTTGTCTTCATTTTGTTGGATAAGCTCTCTCGTGTTGAAGTGGAGCCCATCTGCTGTTTGATCCTGAACTCGTTCCCATTGCTGCCATTTAACATTGGTCTGGTCTTGCAGTGGTGTGGGAAGTGTATGTTTGTGGAGACACCGGGTGCCGGAGCGCAGAAGACATTCCTCGCTTGTCTGTGAACAGCACACAAGTTCAAAACTATTTTTCAGTTTGCTAAACTTGTCAACACTTGACAGCATTTTCATGGTACTGACATTGGCATGTCTTACGATCCGATGGTCTTGGTTCTGTGACATAGAATGGACGTAAAGCACAGAAGGATAAATAACTTCACTCTTGTTTCCTTCTTGGTGAACTCCTTGTGGAGGTTCAATACTGTATCACTCAGAATCATTCTCTGATGCTTTATTTTCTTGCATGTGATTGTGTCCTGTTTGTCAGTTGTCATTCGTGCTGCATTATGGTAGAAATCATGAACTTTCTGAGTAATTGTTTGAATGTATGCAGGTTTTTTGTCAGTAAGCCTCCTTTTCCGCAGTGTGTTATATGTTACGCCAAATTGCTTTGTCTGGTGAATTAGCCGATATTTTTTCAGTACTTTGCCTGACAGAGTCAAGTTATTGTTCTTGTGGTTAGACTTGTTTTGTTTCAATTCATGAATGAGTGCGTTGTCGAACAGCAGAGTTTTCTTAATGGAGGGAGATGGCTGAGCGGTGAAGGAGTCGGACTAGTAATCTGAAAGTTGCCGGAAAACAAAGTTGTTGTTTTTTTTCTTGGTGATTTTTATTCCTAGCTTGTTCTCGTACCCAACGCTTTTTCATTTTGTTCCTATCCTTTGTTACCTCTTGAAGTTTATTTCTCAAAGCTTTCACCTCTCTAGAGTATCTTGCTCTTGTTTTCTTTCTTTCCCTTTCTCCTGCTATAGCCTGCCTACTCCAAGCTGGCTCGTGTATGGTCTGATCCACTGGACTGTCTGGGGGAGTTTCTGGGTGATCTGGGCCCTTTCTCTTACCTTCTCTTGATACTTGTTGTCTATGTTTCCAAGCCTTTCTCTGACTTATTTTTTCCCTTTCACTCAAGTCATTGATATTTTTTAGCTTCCCTTCCTTCACCCTCTTCTTCCATCTTTGCCTTTCCGCTCTGAGGTATTCCTCCTTTAACTCTGCCTCACTGTGTATTTTTTCTCTACGCTTCTTTTGATATTCCCTGTTTCCTCTCCTTTTCTCCTCCACAGATAGCTGCTGCCTAGCCATAACTTCCTAAAATACATAAAGTCAAAGTTGAGTGTAATGACTATTAAATTGGGGGGGATTACAGTGAAAGTTAGATTTGGTTAAAGGTTGTCATGCCATTTTCAATTGGCTTTAGTCATTGGAGATGCATAGCCTACAAGGGATATTGTATACTATGTGCTATGTAGGTAGGTAGTAAGTGTACTATGTGCATCCCAAATGACGCAGCTACGACTCCGAAGGCCTCACAAACACATGTTCCTGAGGCCTTCGGCTTGTAGCTGCAGCCGAACCACAGCTGTGAAGATATCCACGGACATCCTCTCACTCGTGCTATATTGCTTAAGTGTAGGCCTGTATGGAAGAAATATAGGGGGAATGACATAAATAAAAACATAAAAAAGGTTAATGAAACATTACAGGTCATATTGGTATTTATTGTGATCGACAATAATATTCGAGCCTCCGTTGAGGACCATCTGGAGGTTTTTGTCACCCCGGTCAGACTGTACGTCACCACCGTCAGACAGAAAACCTGAAGGTGGCGACGTCTGACGGTGGTGACAAAAAACTACTCTTTCACATGATATGCTTGAGTTGTTCACATTAGCCATCTTGATTCCCCTCTGTTGCTAGCTACTTCAGACCTCTTCTTCAAAAGTATACATTTATGTCATAATCTAATCTAGTATTTTTTATACGAAAGACCTGTTATGGTTGTGACAGTAGCAGTGTCCAAAAATATGAACAAGTTTAAGAGAAAATAGCAAGCTTACGGAAGCTTGAGTGTTCTTGAAGCATGCAGTAGAGCTGAAGGTTTGAAAATGGGATCCCCAGGAATGTAGTTGACCTTGTAGTTGCCTGATTTATAGCTTTTTATAAATATCTGACGGTGGTGACGAATATGTGGGACACATTTCATAATAGTAAACACCACAAAATAATAGTAAATATTGTTCAAAACTCACAGTTAGTACTTTTTAATACATATTACAATGTACTCTTTCATGTGGTAAAGATATTATTCAATTCAATTATTACTTTTTGTTTTTTTAATTAAGATATGTTTATCTTAATTATAAAGATTATCTCTAATCTATATCTAGATTATCTCCTAACCGAGGACAACTGATTGGGCCAGCATATGATTATTAAATTAATAAAAAATAAATAAAAAAAATCTAAAATAACCTTACATATGTGCAAAGGACCCCCTGATTATAACCTTGATTCTTTTCATTCATGAAAGTTGTATTTATTTCCAACAGAATTATTACTTTTCTTAGTGGGACATGTTTTTACCAAAGTTTTAAGAATCAGTTAAATACATCATTACAGACTGGCACATTCCCTAACTCCCTGAAAACAGCTTTTGTAACACCCCTACTGAAAAAGAATAACCTGGAAGCCTCCACGTTAAACAACTACAGGACCATATCCAATTTACCATTTGTAGGCAAGATTATTGAAAAAAAAATCTTTAATTAGCTAACCACTTTTTTGAAACTGAATAACTGCCTTGATGACTTTCAGTCAGGTTTTCGTGCTAATCACAGCACTGAAACAGTTCTTGTTAAACTTATAAATGACATACACCTAAATACAGATGCACATAAAGCATCAGTCCTAGTATTACTGGACCTTAGTGCAGCCTTTGACACTGTTGATCACAACATATTACTTCACCGACTAGAACACTGGGTTGGCGTCTCAGGGCCCATTCGTCGTAAGGGTTGAAACGGGTGAGAATTCCCCATCAGATATTTCAAAGGACTAGGAGTTCAGGTTAGTGATGTGTTAACCTAAATAACTATGGATTCACCCTAACAACCCCGTCCCTTCCTGTGAACTTGCAGCCCAGATTTCCTTAACTGGAAAAATAAAACATTTATTTTATCTAGACAAATAACTTATTTTCCCAGGCAGTATAATAATACTAATAACAATAACATTAATTTGAAGTGAGACTTCAATTACAAACAGTTATTTTCACAGTAAACCTTTATCTTAACACAGGGAATCACCTTTCACATTTACCATTCAGATAATGGAACATATATTATCACCGTAAACCTTTTCTTCAACACAATTCAAAGCAAATGGAACATTTACAGCAGTAAACTTCACCACCGGTAATTTAAGTGCACTGCACCACGGTAGGCATTAAGTCCATATTCCGCAATGGAACTGTCCATAAAATTTGTGCCGCTCACTTCACAAGTCAGTCAATAGTGTCCATTTCACTCGCGTAAAAGTCAGTCAACCGTGTCCATTTCACGTATCATACACTTGGTTTTGTTGTAGCTGCAGATGTAGCCTTAGCTAAAGCAGTAGCGGTATAGCCTGGCTCTGCCGACCTACGTACTTGCGCTCAATTTGGATTTTGCTTCTGTACTCGGTCTGGCCGTTCAGTTGGTAAGTCAGATTCTGCAGGTTACTTTTTAACCGGCCAATCAGCGAACAGAGTTCGTGGCTGAGAACGATGACATGTTGATGTTGATGTCATGCGCTAGTTTGTGTTGTAGTTCCGTAATGGCGGCGGAGAAAGATGCGAGCCAAGCCATTCAGTCCGTTGTGGCAACGCTGCCGATATCCAACAGCTAAAGCCGGAGCAAGAACACGTTTTGCTGAGTTTTGTTGGTGGCCATGGTGTTGTGGCCCTCCTCCCCACGGGGTTCGGGAAAAGTTTGATTTTCCAGCTACGGCAGCTAGCTCTGTTACAGTAGTGGTGAAGGAATTGGCTAAGGCGAACACTAGCGATTGGTTATGGCAGATCAGAGTGGCTCTGGGCAGATCCAGTAGTTTTAAATTTCAACAGAGTTCCCGCCTACAAGGAAGTCAACGCTTGTCAATGGAGCGAAGCCAGACTCTCGTATAAATGAAATGTACGAGAGTCTGGTTAAGACCAGGCTAATAGCGGTAGCGGTAGCAGTAACATTAGTTAACTCCAAGCCCAGTGCTACTGTGGAGAATGTCGAGTGGCAGAATACATACGGGAGGAGACACGAGGGGAGGGGGAGGGAGAGCGTGGGGAGGGCAATACACCTGAACCTGCCGTTTACCGTGGACTCCGACGCCGTCGTCTCATTACAGTTTTTCTCGATTGCTTTGGCTCAATTCTTGAAACAGAAATGACATTCTCAAAGCTCCACGTGCATTTAGCAAAATAGCCTATATGGTTCAGCACAACTACATAGATCACCTTCAAAAGGTCATATCTCACCCAAAACAGTTAACTCATGCTTCAAAACCAAATCCTTTTCTCATATAAATAGTCAGTGCCCTCAAAATGAAAAGTTCCTTCTCGATTGCTTTGGCTCATCGCTCGAAAAAATTGAACATTCTCAAACCTTTAAATACATTTGCCAAAATAACCCAGATGGTTCAGCAAAACACCATGGAACACCTGCAAAGGGTCATCTCTTTCCTAAAACAGACAACTTATCAGTCAAAACTAAATCCTTCTCTCATACAAATAGTCAGTGCCCCCAAAATGAAAAGTCCCTTTGGCATTGTGTAAACACTGCAGGTCAAAATGTTTAGATGTTTTGTCAGTATGGCAGTGGACCTTAGAAATATCCCTCATGTGCACTGTGCTTACAGTTACTGTAGTAGATGTTTTCTTTCCAGAATACAATGTGTCTCAATCTGCATTTACAGTGTAAATGTATTCATTTAGCAGATGCTTTCATCCAAAGCGACTTCCAAGAGAGCTTTACAAGAGTGCATAGGTCACTGATCATACAGTAACAATGCGATAGCCCCAAACATTTCGGGTAGCCAAAACATGAAGCATACATTGTGAAAAACCCAAATACAGAAAGTGCCAAAGAGAAGAACCATAAGAGCTGGAGCCAAACAAGTTACAACTAAACAAAATGAACCTCAAAAGTGCAAGAGTGCACCTGTAGAAAAGCAAGCAACAATACTGTAATGTATGCTTCATGTTTTGGCTAACCACAATGTTTTTGTGGCTATCTCATTGTTTAGGACCATTGACCTATGCACTTTTGTAAAGCAGACAGCTTGGAAGTCGCTTTGGATAAAAGCGTCTGCTAAATGAATACATGTAAAATGTAAATGTGTATCAAACAGAAAAAAGATTACAGTAATTCAAGAGTAACCTACAAGGTTTCACATCACATATTGCACTTACACTGCCATGGAAATTGTTACTGTAATTGCCATACATCATGGTTACTGTTACAGGAAATGTGTACAGCACAATATACTTTCATACAATAAGCACATCAAAACTAACATTATGTATAACCTACACTAGTAGTATGAGTAACCACAGTAAGTTTCAGGCAAGTGACCCCCTCCTAGTCAGAGTTGCAGAGGGTGCATTTCATGGCAAGAAGGAAACAAATACAGTAAGAAAGTAAAGCAAAGCTGGAGTTTCACTAGTTGTCGTCCTCACTGTCTGTCTGGCCACAGATTTCATTGACATCACATCTGATGTTCTCCCTTACGATGCAACAGGGGAAGAATTGTTGTTCATGCCGCAACAATCCCCTACACTGATCTGCTGTGACATCATCACAAGCAGCATCCATTGCCTGGAGCAGGGACCTCTGGTTTTGAGCCCGATGCTCATAAACCCTCCACCTTCATGCAGAAAAAACCTCCTGGATAGGTTTAAGGAATGGGGAGTTAGGTGATATGAGCACCATTAGTATTCTTTGATGGGCAGTGAATCCTGATGAGCGGGTGACGGTGGAAGCTTACATTGTCCCACACAATGACAAATGTAAGAAAGTGGTCTCATGTAGAGGGTATCATGTATCAGAGTGCAGGCAGTCCAAGGACACCAGGAGTGTCTGGGTATTGTATGGGCCAAGACTGGGAATGTGGGTGACTACACCATTCTCTGAAATGGCAGCAAAAACAGTGATGTTTCCCCCGAGCTGGCCTGGGACAAGCTCTAAATATTTGATGGAAGGATTTATACTCCTGGATAGCTCCTGTCAGCTAACTAAACTTACTGTGTGATTGGTGATCGGATGTGTCCCCTTGTTTAGTAAAGTTCTAGTTGCACCTGACAATGACTGTAAGTAGATGATCCAAGAGATCCATATTACAGTATATACCATTATGTTTTTCATGGTATTATGTGCCTGAAAGATTTTGACAGTGGAGTGAACTATTGTGCAGCTGATGATGTACACAAGGAAATTATGCCAATTTGTTTTGCAGAGAACAACCACTTGACTGAGAATTAACAGTCAGTTTAGACCAGCAAGATATTTTCAATTGATAGTTGGCCTAATTGAAGGCAATTATACCTAACCATTTCAAAGATGTGCAAAATCATTTGAAATGTGTGCAAACTGTAGGCAATTGCACTTGTCATTTACAAGGATGTGCTAATACAATTGCAATTTGATTAAAGGAATGAACAATTCCAATCTGTTGTGAACAAGTGCCCAGCGGTTTGGAGGTTTGCACGTGTTGTTTTGAGAATGTCATTTCTGTTTCGTGAAATGAGCCAAACCAATTGAGAAAAACTGTAAGACTCGCCAGCTGTCCCCCGGTTCTTCCTGACTTGCATGTTATCAGTTCGTTTGACAACACACCTCACAGGCTACCACACTGCGCTGCCATCTTCTCTGAAAAAACGTTCCTCTCTTGGAAGTTCCGCCCCCCTCACCCTCTCCATACGAGTTGTCTCTTCCCATTGGTCTAAGTCGGTCAGTCATGGGCTCGTCACCCTAATGCTGGGGACACACTACAGCAGGGCTCTTCAATAGGCGGCCCGCAGGGCGAATCCGGCCCCCGAGATGCTTTGGACTGGCCCCCGGAGTGTGCTCCGGTAACCTCAATCAGTTTGTGACTATGATAAAAAAATTATAAAAAATTGTACGTTCGACATCATGCAGCGCCGGCATCGATTGCAGCCCGGCTGACTTGAAGCAGCCAATGGCATTCTCAGCTTCAAGTCAGCCGGCTGCAGCCGGTGCTACTAACATACCTAATAATAATCACTTGTGACCAGGGTCGAACTTAGCATTGGGCTTGACTGGGCTACAGCCCATGGGCCCCGCCCGTTTAGGTGCAGCGGAGGACTGAGCTATTAGCAAGAAAACAAAGTTTTGCTGGCACGATTCATAGATAAGAACATTGTGTACGGTTGACAAACAGTAAATATAATTTGACAATATGTTTGAAAAGTAGACTAGCTAGCTAACAAGCCATGTCATTGTCCCCAAATCAATATCAAGATTTTTACGAACAAGGTATCAGCCATATACAGTTCTAGGCTACAGTACGGCCGCAGCATGTTTAGCAAGTTGAATAGCAAATGGATGTGAGATGATCGCATCAAAGTTGACATATTCTCCAAACAGTAATTATAATTTGACAGTATGTTTACATCAAGACTAGCCAGCTATCTAGCCATGTCATTGTCCCCAAATCAAATCAAGATTTTTATGTGTTGGCCACAGCATGTCTGAAGTAGCTAGGTTAACTAGCGAGGTAAATCGAATAAGATGTGAGATGAGCAGTTACGTGACACTGACTGACAGTAAATTCACAAAAATAACATTTTCCAAATAGGTTAAAAGCAATATTGAAGTCACTCATTGTTGTAATTGGCTTGGTAAAGTTTCTCAAAATTGTAAATGGAGGTTTTGACTGTATGACTGCGTCCCTGATGTTATTGTTACTTATTTCAGACACTTTGTACAGGCTCATTCCAAGGAAGGATGTTCTTTGCTAATACAATGTAGCCTGCGCTACAATTAGAACGGTTAACAGTTTTGCTGGAACTACTTGGCTGACTTCAGCAATTAATATAAATTATGTTATTTTGTTGTTTGTTCAGAATCGTGATCTCTATTTTATTCTTAATTTATCCAGAATCGTGCAGCTCTAAATACATATAGCTTGTGTATGTATCATTTTGTTCTATTTAAAGTCATGTATAGTTGGTAGGGCCCGAAAATTTACCCAAGCCCAGGGGCCCCCATCGCCCTTAGTCTTCCATTTTTGTAAGTTAATTTCATTTTTTCCAATTGTCTGTTAATATGGCTTGGTTATTGCTCACCTGGTTTGATTTTTGAATCATTGGGCCTATGCGGCCTCTTGGGCATATGTTGTTAAGCACTTATAAAATAGAATATATTGACTCCTTCAGTATGTTGTTGTAATTTCTTTATTTGTTACCGTGATTACTCATCCTCCGGCCCCCGACTTTGCCTCAGTTTCAAGAACCGGCCCCAGCTAATTGAAGAGCCCTGCACTACAGGATAATCTTGATGGTTCTACTGATTATTTTATCAGATGTTCCCTTGGTGTGAGGTGTGTCAAGAGTGATCGAATCTGCTCGGAAGGACGTCGGAGGCGATCAGAAATCCTAATGTGTGGGGGGAACCCCGAGGACAAACCCCGAGTTAATCACGTGAAACAAAACAATATCCAATCAGAAAGCAAGCTGAGAGAAGACAGAAGCATAACAAACGGAGTCACGGCGAAACACAAAGTTAAGTGGAATTGATTTTTGGCAACAGCAAACCCTTTTCTTTTTTCCGTGAATTTTCTGTGAAAATAATTCCAAAAACTATCATTAAAATTTCTTCCTGCATATAGTCCGCCATGCTTATTCTTAAAGGGGCGATTGACTGGATTTTTGGGGCATTTCACACTGTTCCTTAAGGTCTCCGAACAGGTTATGTAACATTGGTTGGGTTGAAAATGGCCCGGGTGCTGTTCTATGCCCCCTAATAGATCCTCTAAAATGTTCCCGGGAAAAAACACTAGGTTTTCTCCTTTTATGGTATGCTCATTAATATTTAGATGAGCTGGTTGATGAGCTGGTTTTCAACGAGTGAAGCTGGGGAGCAAAAACGCAACAGCAGCACTCACTGAAACACCGAAGGTGTAGACTTGAAATAAAAACGCGCAAATAAATCTATTGTAGACTACACAACACTGTTTTCAACAGATTGACTTCATATAATTTGAAATGATGATGTTGTTTCTACTTCTGTTGTCGAAGCAAACTGGATTGATTTAGGTGGGTAGAACGTTAGGCTACAGCTTAGCAACCAAACTACTACTCGGCTTCAGTTAGCTATAGACCAATTATTTGTTTGTAAACAATCGGGATGCGCGCGCACTGTGGCTGCAGAAAACCGGGAAAGGATAGCATTTTAAATAGCAAAAGGACCACACGGATAATATATAGTTAGATTTAAAAAGACCAAAAGCGTCGAGGAGGACATGCCTACAGGAGAGAAAGCGATTACCCAATGATCTGTCGCATCAGAATTTTGATTTGGGTCACGAAAGTCTTGAAATTTGAGTGAGAATGTCGCCCGGTACAGACTGCATAGTCGAGCGGCAACCATGTCTTCAGGTCATGTCACAAAGTTCATAATTTTACACTTTTACAGTCAATTCTACATTTAAAAAGTGGAGCAGGGCAGCTTTCAAGAGATATGGGAATTCTGCTTTTAGACTGCTGGTCCGATAATTTTTCTGATTTGTTTAAACTGGCAATCTGAGTGAGACTACATCCCAGTTACACTGTTTTGACGTTAGCCTCAGTCAGACTCGCTCACTGGCAGTGTGCACAATGTTGTATTTCACTCCATTCTACACCAGAAACGTCAGGGAGGACTGCCTAATGTAGATACGAGTCTGGTGAAGATAGCCAGAATCTCGAATTTCTTTAACCTGTCTGTTTCATTCGTCATTTGCCTGAGAAAGCGACCTCCGTTAGCCAGGCTAGTTTTGCCCGATCACTTGGACAGGCTATTTAAGGGTATCGGGGTCAAGTGACTTTTGTGCATAGACAAGTGAACGTAAATGTATTTGTCCAAAGGCCAAGAGCCTCGAAAAGTTAATATCAAGCCCTGCAATTCAGTGGCCAGAGATATATGATGACCTGAACGACACTCGAAGAGTAATAGAACGGGGAGAAGTTCGTCTTTTGCAACCCACATGCGCAGTTGAGACTGCTTGACAGTTGTGTGACGTAGGGTGATAATTGGTCTATAGCTGTTGTAGCTCTAGATATCTTGCTAAAAAATAACCTGACAAAGATCTGGACAAACATGCATAGTGAATTGTAGATTTACATGACACAGGTTATTTATTTGAATGAAACACAGTCAGGAACATGAAACAATGTTAGCCCAATTGCCAGTAAACTAGGCTAAATCAAGTCTACCTTTGCTCTTACGTTAGCAAGCTAAACTAGTTTACATTTACATTTACATTTAGTCATTTAGCAGACGCTCTTATCCAGAGCGACTTACAATAGGTACAGGGACATTCCCCCCGAGGCAAGTAGGGTGAAGTGCCTTGCCCAAGGACACAACGTCATTTGGCACGGCGGGGAATCGATCCAACAACCTTCTGATTACCAGCCCGACTCCCTCACCGCTCAGCCATCTGACTCCCCTGACTGATCTGATCTGACTAGTTTACATGCCTACTCGTACAGTAGGTGTTTTCGCTATCTAGCTGTTCTTGCATTCCTTGCAAATCAGCGTTAATAAAAAGCAGATGAGCTAGAGTCAATCTAACATTGACTAGACGGGCATGGCTGATGTTTGTCTATATCATAGCATAGAAGATCCCTGTGCAGTTCGACCCTCGACAAGTTTGCGGGAACCATTTCACCAAGGACAGTTTTAAAAACCTGGGACAATGTAAAGCAGGATTTGCTATGAAGCTGTTTCTGAAAAGAGGTGCATTCCGACCTTACGTTCAACACAACCGCAAGCTGTAGTATGATTTTGTTGGTAACAGTTATTAGCAATGCTAACGTATCCTGTATCTAGCACCTGCCTTTCTCCAGTTCTTTCAAATAGATCATCTAGACAGGCGTTAGCAATAGGCCAGACTACTATTCGTTTTCTGGCGATGAGCGTACGGTCGGAACAGCACATCTTTTTAGGTTCAGTTTCTTAACAAATCCTGCTTGAAATTGTCCAAGGTTGACAAAACTGTCTTGGGTGAAATGTTCAGAGCAAATGTATAATTGCATGTTGAACTTCGCCGGGATCTTCTTATAGGCAAACAACAACCATGCCTGTCGAATGTTTGGATCCTTGGGAAGACTATAAGTGTTACCCTTCCCTGTACAGCCTGGAACACAGCATTTATGACCGTGGTCAATTTTCAATATCCTTGTTATTGCTTAGAAGTAGCCTACAGAGCAGCACGCAGCTAAACTAGCATCGGAGATCTACGCTACCTCGGACTGGGCAGGAACACCAGTGAGAGGGCTGTTCTGGATGTACATTTTGGGGTGTGACAAAGATACAGACCAGAGCCAAAAAGGGCGGTCCCCCGTCCTACGTCACTCCGGTGGCTTTGTTGAAAAGCTAGCGTTTTACAGCCAATTGTTTTCATTTTGAGATTTGCATAGGACTTCAATGGACTTTGATATTCACTGTATGTTCATTTTACCCACCGAACTGTCGTTATTGTCCTCTCACAGTTTGAAAATCTTATAAGGTTAAAAAAAATCGTTAAGTGTGTCCCCAGCATAAGTTGATCAATTGTCCCTTTAGTCCATTAACATTAACGAGCTAATTGAGAACAGCAAATATCGGTTCGTCAACGACTGATCCGCATCTAAATCATGTGGTTAATTTCAATCAGGCTAAACTCATCAGGGCAAGTGCACGTGCACGTCCTGCTTCAAAAGGCAGGAAAGGTTGATCACCATACAGTGATTTTCTAACGGTATGATGGCGGAAAAAACGAAAAAGAGAGCGGTGATATTCTCACCATCCGAGCAAACTATTATTATGAGTCTCTACGAAGACAATAAGCATATTATCATGGCTAGGTCAAACACCGCCACCGCTGCCAGAGCAAGACAGGCAGCTTGGGGAAAAAAATGTAATATTTGTATTTTTTTTTGTAAAATGTATAGGCTCATCTTAAGTGCTTTATTACCCCAATCAATCAGATCACATTTCTTTAAATGTGCCTGCTGGCAGTACGCTTAATGGAAATTAATCATCGAATGAGATCTTGCTAGCGAAAATAATGATATCAACTCTTTCAGAATAAGTATAAAAACAAGCTTGTGAGGCACTTGTGAGGATAAATGTAGGCCTACAGAAAGCACTTATATCATGTACTATATATGTGTATATGCATGTAGGCCTATGTGTAAATCCCTCTTAGATTTAATTGACTGGGACATGGCCAGGTAGGGAATATGATGAATTGATTCATCACCTGGTTGAGCGCCAATAGCCTACATTTTTCTTACAGCAACACATGCTGCGGCTTTGCCAATGTTTTCTGCATTGCCTAAAAAAATATACCTGACACAAAAAACATCAAGGCTAGGCAGAGAGTCTGAAGCGCAGTAAAAGTTTCAAGTAGCTTTATTGTCAATTTCTTCACGTCACATAATAAGGAATCGATATGACGTTTCCCACTCTCCCACAGTGAATCATAAAAAGCACAGGCACAACAGATAAGACAAGACATTTCTTAAAACATAGCGTTACATATTCACATACAGCAGCATAAGCTCATAAAGCTTGCTGCGACGTGTGATATTTGCAATGTACGGCCCGAGAAGGTCTTGCAAATAAATGAGTCCTTGTCGGCTGAATCGATATCGCTCAAACAAGAACTCATACGTGTGAAATAAAGGATCTTGGCGATTGCGAAGAACTCTATTGGTATGGAAAGCTAATCGAACTAGAATAGTTCAAGTTCAAGTCTTTTATTTGTCAGGTACACAGAACAACACAAGGTTAGACTGGGCACTGAAATTCTTAAGACAAGACAACGCAAGCACCTGGCATAACATAACATATAAGTACACGGAACACAATTTACATCAATGCTGAGCTTAAATAAGTGAAACTTTCTAAATATACAGAGAGCAATAAATATCGACCATACTAACCCTAATACTAAAACTTCCTAAATTACAGATAACAATAGATAGTACACTATACTAACCCTAATGCACAAAAAACCTGTTTCAATCCTATAACCTATTCTAACCAAAGTAAGTACAGTACAATAGTGCAAATTTGCAGATCAGTGACTATGTCAATGACCATACAGGAGCCTGTTGGCGAGGTACAGTAGTGCAAGTTACTGATAGAGCAACCAGTAGCTGAAAGTGACACTGTATAAGTGACTAGTGTGCAGAAAAACAATGTCCATATCAGTGTCCATTCAGAAGCCTGATGGCCCTTGGGTAGAAACTGTTGTCCAGTCTGCGTGTGCGCGACCGGATGCTGCGGTAACGCCTGCCAGAAGGCAACGTGGGTTAAGAGACTGAAGGATGGGTGGGAACAGTCTCTTAGAATCCTGCCGGCTTTCCTTAGGCAACATGTGTGGTAGGTGTCCTATAGGGCTGGGAGCTTCCTGCCGATGATGAACTCAGCAGAACGGACCACACTTCGTAGGGCCTTGCGTTCCCGGTCTGTGCAGCTCCCATACCACACTGTAATACAACCAGTCAGAATGCTCTCTATAGTGCATCTGTAAAAGTTGGTGAGGATGACTGAGTCCATACCAAACTTCTTCAGTCTCCTAAGGAAGAAGAGGCGCTTACGGGCCGCTTTGACCACCTTGTCCGTGTGAACAGACCAGGTGAGGTCATTGCTGATGTTCACCCCGCATGCTCCACACCGCCCAGACTGCGTCCACCAGGAGTGTCATGGTGGCGGAACCTTGAGGTGTGCTAGCCGTAGACCATCAAGGTCACACAACTGCAATAGACAGACACATGAGTTCAATTCCATGAACCCCAGTGTTCATTTGCAACATGTCACTTTTCATTTTTTATGAGCTTGTAGCCTATAGTTTTCTTTTAAAGACTGCTAGCAGGTGTAAGTTTGCAACCATGATTGGAGCTATGCAACTCCCATTAGTGACTTTGTTACAACTAAGGTGACCAGAAGAATGACCCTGAAAAGGAGGGGCGGGGGGCATTACTATGAAATAAAGACTATAACATTAGTCATTTTAGTAAGTTAACTTTTGTGATTTGAATACAAATTCAATAGCTACTTCAATACAAGTGCACTGATTTTCTGTTGTCTTTGGTGAGACAAGTTTAGTCAAAAGATAAAGAAAGAAAGATAAGAAAATAAGACAGTACCATTCCCCAAACTATTTCAATTGTAATAGAAATTCAAATATATGATTTGGTCAACTAAGCAGCGGTTTATCATCCGCACAGAAAGTGCCCGGTAGAACTAGCATTATTCTTGTGCCATTGCACAGGCATGATGCTCTAAAGCCCCTTTCCCCC
The DNA here is from genome assembly GCF_021917145.1 of Hypomesus transpacificus. Taxonomy (NCBI): domain Eukaryota; kingdom Metazoa; phylum Chordata; class Actinopteri; order Osmeriformes; family Osmeridae; genus Hypomesus; species Hypomesus transpacificus. Next base: position 1,225,305 of record NW_025814031.1, on the reverse strand, counting down.
TACTACTCATGTCAATCATATCAATGCGACAGGGCTTATAGAAGGCATGATATTGGTCTTTGCGGCTCTTAGTGGCAAAGTGGAGTTCTGAACTCCACGTAATTCAGGCTGAGTTTAGTTATCTTCCAGTACTTCCAGCCTAAACTATCGCATGCAAAAAGCACAAAGCTAGGAGCAGCGTTAGCACTGTAGCAGTAGCAGCAGCAGCGTTCGCTCCTGTAACAAATGGCAGACAACACTCCCAAAAGAAGCGAGCAGCTGACTGAGTTCAACAAAATAGAAACTGTCTTCAATATTAAGGTAAATCTGTGGTTGCTTAAGTATCTGAAGTATCTTTAAGTGAGATTTAAATATTATGGAACAGGATATCATAGTAGGCTATGAGACAACATGTCTTAAATGTAGGCTATTTTATTTTCCAGAAGTCAAATGTTGGAGATGTTTATATAGCTACAGCAGTATAGTTTGTGAGTGAATAAAACTCCCTCACAATTTAAGTTGTGTTCCATCTGAACTTCTTATATGGACATTACATCCGGTTAGGCCTATTTGAAGTTTTTAAGTACACCCTTTTAATATTTTGTTTTTTAAATATAATTTATTGGGGTAACATTTTAACAGATTAAATAGTTTGCGATTAATCGCGATTAATCATGTGAAATGTGATTAATCGCGAATAAATATTTTAATCGCTTGACAGCCCTACACAAAATACAAATGGTCAAAAAGATACAAATTGTGTATTGTAGTGCAAATTGCAATGTGTTTAAAGACATTAAAGTAATTTAAAGTCAGTGTGAACCCTTGGCCCTTGTTGAAGAGGCCAACAACGGATGATTGTCGTTGACAAATCTCAGATTTGATTGTAGGTTTTGCATGTTCAACATGGATTAAAGGTCGATAGTGGAATGAACGAGTACTTATGTCCTTTCGATTTCTTACAGGGTGAGTCGTTTTTGCCCATAACACGCTAGCATTCTGCTAATGAATGCTGATTGTGATTAGTGAAGTACTAATTACAACTAGAGATCCCGCTTGATGGCATCCGAAGCGGAACCAGAATGTCAGAGCATTAGCAACATTAGCAACAATATTAACAATCCAAAACTCCCTACATTTACATGTATTCATTTAGCAGACGCTTTTATCAAAAGCGACTTCCAAGAGAGAGCTTTACAAAGTGCATAGGTCACTGATAATAACAACAAGATAGCCCCAAAGCATTGCGGGTAGCCAAAACAAGAAGCACACATTGTGAATAACCAAAGAATAAGTGCCAAAGGGAAGAACCATAAGAGCATGTAGTTAAGCAAGTTACAATTAAACAACATGAATCTGTAAGTGCAAGTGTACCTGTAGAAAAGCAAGCAACAGTAAAATAAATAAATAAGATTAACTAAAATAGAATATTTTGCAGCGAATACAACTGTTTAAATCAGTTACCACTAACCAACAAGAGCAAAAAGTCTCTAAGCAAGAGTCATTGTGATCCTTGAGGAAACTAGCATTGGGTTCAGCAAACCATTCCTAAGTACCGTTGTACTCCCGGAACAAGTGTGTCTTGAGCCTTCTCTTGAAGGTGGAGAGACAGTCTGTGTCTCTGATGGAGGTGGGAAGTTGATTCCACCACTGGAGGACCGGGCAGGAGAAGCGCTTGTGTTGGGCGGTCTTGAACGGTGGGACCGCCAAGCGGTTGTCTGAAGAAGACCGTAGGTGGCTGGTGGGGGTGTAAGGCTGCTGGAGAGACTTGATGTAGTCGTGTGCAGTCCCGTTCGGAAGGTCAGTACCAGGGTCTTGAATCTGATGTGGGCCGTGATGGGTAGCCAGTGGAGGGAAATGAGGAGCGGGGTAACGTGGGGGCGTCTGGGTAGATTGTAGACCAGGCGTGCCGCTGTGTTCTGAATTCTCTGAAGAGGGCGGGTTGCGCATGCTGGGAGACCGGCGAGCAGCGAGTTGCAGTAGTCCAACTTGGGGAGGACAAGTGCTTGGACAAGCAGCTGGGTGGAGTGCTCAGACAGGTATCTCCTGATCTTCCGGATGTTGTAGAGGGTGAATCTACACGACTGGGAGACCACAGCAATGTGGGCCATGAGGGAGAGCTTGTCATCCATGGTAACCCCAAGGTTCCTGGCAGGATGAAGGGGTCACCGTCGCAGATCCCAGGGTGATAGAGAGGTCGTGGGAGATGGATGGTTTGGCCGGGATGATGAGAAGTTCTGTTTTGGCGAGGTTCAGTTGGAGGTGGTGCTCGGTCAACCAGGCGGAGATGTCTGCGAGGCAGGCCTCAATCCTAGCTGAGATCCTCGGATCGGTCGGGGGGAACGACAGGTACAGCTGCCTGTCGTCAGCGTAGCAGTGGTAGGAGAAGCCATGGGAGGTGATGATTGGTCCAAGTGAGGTGGTGTACAGAGGGAAGAGGAGGGGTCCAAGGACGGAGCCCTGTGGGACACCAGTGGAGAGCTGGCGAGGGTCTGACAGTTTGCCTCCCCAGGAGACCTGGTAGGATCTTCCCGATAGGGAGGATGAGATCCACTAGAGTGCAGTGCCAGTGATGCCCATCTCAGAAAGTCTGTAGAGCAGGATCTGGTGGTTAACCGTATCAAACGCTGCAGAAAAGGTCCAGCAGAATGATGACGGATGACCTCGAAGTCACTCTGGCAGACTGGAGGGCAGTAGTGACTGAATGGAGGGCAGTCTCTGTGGAGTGGCCGGTCTTGAAGCCCGATTGGTTGGGGTCAAGCAGGTTGTTCTGAGAGAGAAAGTTAGACAGTTGGTTAGATACAGCACGTTCAATTGTTTTAGAAATTGTTTCAGCATGTGTATTTACAGTGACCAGACGTCCTCTTTTACCCAGACATGTCCTCTTTTCGAGACCTAAAAAATGCGTCTGGCAGGGATTCCAAAATTGTCCTAGATTTTGCCTTGTGGGATATTTGTGTTTCTCTGGGTCTTTCACAAACTAGTTATTACACTCTTACAAGTTTATTACAGGTATTACGTTCCACTTTCTCCAGCGAGCTCTGACTAGAGAGAACTGTCCTTGGTTGACCGCCTTTTCATTGTTGCCAGATGCACGATAATTATCCTCCAAATACGATCATTTTGAGCCTTTGGTACGATACTTTTACGCCATTTCCAATCTGGCAAAACTGAGCACCTTTCCGCCTTTGTTATCATTATTGCTTTAATATGAGGAGGACTGAAAAGTGTCTTAATTTTCTTATTTTAACATGTGGCCATATAAAGACTGTTATTATTATTTAGAATGTGTTATTTATCATTATTGCTTTAATATGGACAAAACATTAAAGACATGAAACAACCACTGAAAGCCACAGAAGCATGGACTAAATGCCACAAAAAAGACACGTTAGCACTTTGCTATTTTGTGAAGGTTCATTTCATTTGTGACATTTGTATGCATTCTCATGGTGCGACATGCAATACACTACCACCCCCCCCCCCCCCCCCCCCCCCCCCCCCCCCCCCCCCCTCGCCTAAGTGTCCTCTTTTTCACAAACCCAAATCAGGTCACCCTCGTGTATTGACAGAGAGCCTAACCTGTCAGCTGTGTTGTTGATGCCTCAAGAGAAAAAAGAAAGTGACCAGGGGGGGTATTCAAGGTAGCGGGTTTAGTGAAAACTTTGGTTTGTTTAACCCTGAAAAGAGGCTTACTCCAAGGATTCCGTTCCAGAAAGAGAGGTAATGAAACCTTTTGGTAAGTTTCCATGGTAACTTTCCAGCTCGCTAGCAGGTTTTCCATGATGAACTCTGCGTTTGTCAAAACACTACACACAATGTTCAGTTGTTGCACACACTTCTCAAGTAAAGTCTCAAAGCATCAACCTACAACACGCAACTACTCAAATCTCTTAACCATCAGGTCTGGTGAGCAATTTGCGATCAGGACTGCAGTATAAAAAGGGCCTTGAGCCTCTATTTTGTTTTGTGAAAAATTGAGAACTTAGAACATATCAACAACCAGAGAAGGAGAGGAGTAAGAGTGAGAGGAGGAAGAGGAGGACAAGGAAAAAGACAAGGAAATAGACAAGGAAGAGGACAAGGAAGAGGATGACAAGGAGGAGGAGGAGGAAGAGGACAAGAAGAAGTAGGTGGAGGAGAAAGAAAAAGGAGAACGGTGATCTCTAATGAGATTTGGGCCACCGTGGTTGACCATGGTTTGAGCATGAGGGAGGCTGGCCAGAGGGTCCAACCAAATCTCAGCCGCTTCACAGTTGCTGCCATCATTAGAAACTTTAGAATGGAGAACAGGTATTAATTATATTTGCCTTGTGTACTGAAATATTGCATATTTACATTATATATAAATACTCCTTGAGTATTTATTGTTTTGATATGTGTAATGTGATGGTCTGTAGTTTGGATACATAAAGTGTTCACCTTGAGTGTGAATGTTGTCCAGTTAGATCCCTATCTAACCTGTCCATTGGATAATTCTGTGACAAGATATAATATTATCCAAGTCGCGCAGCTAGCAGGCGCTACAGGTGTAATCTGAAGCGCCGGTAATGTCTGTAGTATTAGGATATCGATTACAGCATCTGAATGCTGTGCGTTGGGTACACAAGTTGCTTTGAATTAATATGATAAATCAATACAACCTAATAAGACTTTATTCTTGATTTGTATTTATTGGAAATGCTGTTCTTTTACAGAGAAGTTATATTAATAAAAGTCATATTTACCTGCTAAGAACAGCCTGTAATGTGATATTACAGATATATCTCGAACATTTGGTTCTGGAACATTACAATTATTTTACGGTTAATTGATGTTAATGAAAAAACATTTTTACTGCCTTGGTCGACTTTTTAGATGTAGAATATGCTGTAAAACTGTAAAATTATGAACTTTGTGACATGACGTGAAGACATGGTTGCCCCTCGACTATGCGGTCTGTACCGGGCGACATTCTCACTCAAATTTCAAGACTTTTGTAACCCAAATAAAAATTCTGATTCGACAGATCAATAGGTAATTGCTTTTCTTTTTTCTTAAAGGCTGTCCTCCTCGACCTTTTTGGTCTTTTTAAATCTAACTATTTGTATAATCCGTATTGTCCTTTTGCCATTTAAAATGCTATCCTTTCCCGGTTTTCTGCAAACACATGCGCGCGCATCCCGATTGTTTACAAACAAATAATTGGTCTATATATTCAGTTTTTACTATGTTGAGTTTCGTTTCCGAAACTCTTAACACAGTTAGCACAACATCCGTCTGTGTTGGCTATACAATTAACACATTTCTTGTTGCTTTGACACAAAATGCATAGAGTTAACACAAATTTTAAATGCTCAACCAAGACCAAAACAATTGATTTTTACGGACCAATTTACCAATGCTTTAACACTGTGTCAGAACAGATAACTCAATGTTCAAAACCTAATTTATTGGGAGATCAAGAATCCACAGAACAATGCTTCACAATTCCTTTTATATCCAAGAACAACTACAATCACACCACAATATTGACCCTTATTTATCAACATAACTAGCAAAGCTACAGTAAGTTACACAATAATGTTTAAGAGCCATCAAGTTGAGACTCCATCCAGTAACTCCATATTTTACCATATGAGAGGTGGGGGCAGGTTGATAGCCTAAAAAGATCAGCCTTTTTTTTCTGCCCTAAGTACACCATCTCTTGGTCAATATAGAAATTTGGAAAAATTCAACAATTAATATTCATATAGGTTATTGTTCCTACATTAACATCACCTGTGACCATGCATCCTCCTGTTGCTGGTGTTCCAGTAAATCTTTTTTACGATTAGCCAGAATCAGAAAGGGATTTATTCGCCATGAAATTTTGCACAGACAAGGAATTTGCTTTGGCAGGAAGGTGCATACAATAAACATATAGGAATCTTAAATTTAGATATATGGTCTAACTATACTAAGGATACATTAACTAATAATACTAAGTGGAATACAATTAAAAATATAGCTGCAAGCATCGATGCGGGTTCCTCCTCAAAATGGCAAAATATTATAAAAATGTACAATGTAGAAGCAAAACGATTTCATGTTTGGCCAACAACAATAGGCTGAATGGGGATTTGAACTCATGAGCGTAAGGTTACAAGTCAGTCTCTCTATCCTCTCTGCTACACACCAACTGTTGGGAACCATGAGTGATGTCTGAGAAGCCTTGTGCAGTTGTCCCACGTTGGCAACAAATCAAACTAAACCTACTATATTCAACCGTGTTGGTTAAACAGTACTAACTAGTTCATTCACTGTGTTAATGAAATGCACTCCACGGCTAAAAGCTAGCTAACTATGGAGGATTATAGGGGCCAAAACTAAATAAATACTTGGATAAATAAATAATTATATAACACAAAGCTTAAATAAATGACACAAAATATATAAATGTTACATGTATTTGTATGTATATATATATGTTTACGTTTTCATGTGTTTACATTTATGTATTTATACTTACATTTATTCATTTATACTTACATTTATTCATTTATACTTACATTTATTTATTTATACTTACATTTATGTATTTATACTTACATTTATCCATGGTGAAACTTCCTGCAGCAAAATAAATCTCTCGTCCCCCCGTCACAAAGTCAGGGGGCGGGTCAAAGCCTCTGATTGGTGGTTCAACTTGAATCGACTGCTTTTGACTATTCCAAGGTGGCAGCACCTTGTGCGGATTCAATGAATGAAATATTGAATGCTACAGTGGTCGAAATGTTGGCGGAAGCTGAAGAGATGGAGGCACCTGCCAGTTCACTTTTTTTTTACATCATATTGAGATCTTCGCTGAAATTATAGGAATGATATTGGCCCTAACTGACACAGACATCAATGAAAATGTGTTCACGATCCTCAGCGAGATGATACAGCATAGGGGTGGGCATATCGATCTTAAGACCGACAGTGGCCGGGTTGGGAAACCCGGCAACTATCGATACCAACGTTGGTATCAATAGCCTGATTGATAGCTTGATAAGATCGATACTTAAGTTTCATTCCACACTGAGTACACAACTCCCTTTACATCATAGTGGTTGTGCAAACACCATCTAACTTCGCTCAAACTCACTTTGCCCCTCCACTGCTTTTCTAAGCCCAAAGTATCGGTATTGGCAATACTGGCCCTGTATTTTCTCCTTGGTATCGGATCTATACCACATCGTGCAGTGTCGCACACCCCTAGCAGCTGTAGAGTGAGGCGATAGAGGATCCCTCTAGCTTGAAGAGAGCTTGATCGACTGGTTGAGCCTGCCTGGTGTGTAAAACTGTTCATTCACCAATCAGAGGCTTTGACCCGCCCCCTGACTTGGTGACGGGGGGACGACAGATTTATTTTGCTGCAGGAAGTTTCACCGTGGATAAATGTAAGTATAAATAAATAAATGTAAGTATAAATAAATAAATGTAAGTATAAATGAATAAATGTAAGTATAAATGAATAAATGTAAACACATGAAAACGTAAACATATATATATATACACACAAATACATGTAACATTTTTATATTTTGTGTCATTTATTTAAGCTTTGTGTTATATAATTATTTATTTATCCAAGTATTTATTTATTTAGTTTTGGCCCCTATAATCCTCCATAGCTAACGCTATACACGAGTCATTAACTTAATCATGCAAGCCCGGGTAACGAAACAAATGAGACCCATTCCCTTTCAACTACAATACCTCTGCTGTTAAGACCGTTTAAGAAATGTTGCAACAAGCTACAGTCTGAATCACGGATATAACTCTATGACATAAGTTACAATCAGGGGGTAAATCGGGGTTTGATCGGGGGGCTCTGTGGTTTCTGGGTTTCGATGGCACATGTGTATGCAAAGCCTACTAAACAGGTCTCCTACTCAGTTTAATGACAAACGCAGACTACCTAACTCACTACCCTTCGAATACATTTGTATAGTACTACTATTTGCCTCTTTCAATTATATCTTTAACATATGAAACGTTGAAATTGTATCATCTTGCGGAAAAAACATGAAAAACTGAACCTAACAACAGCTAGGCTAGGCTAGGCTAGCTCATAACGTTCAGTTCTCGTTTGGCCAAACAACGGTTAGGGTCTACTGAAATTATTACCAAACTTAACTTTACGCCAGTAGCCTAACAACCTCATTCACTGTTGACTATATATATATATAATATATTTAAGTTGTATGCATAATTTGTGATGACTTACTTTGATTTAGTAGTTGCTTCACTTAGATGCTTGTTTGCCTTCGTACCTCGTGGCAGAAAATAACCGGAAATGACCAGGCTTTACACCTGTTTTTAGGTCACTTAATAAAGAATGTCTATGATTAAATTATTATGTCTATGGATTTAATGGCCAGACATAGTAAAACAACAAAACTTTATTATTCATCAAATGCATACATTACATTTTTCTTTGGCATGTGGCAGCACAGTAAGAAAAAAGGCAGTAAACACATAACTGACAGCACACAAGCCTATAATACCAACAGTAGACTACATAGTAAATGGCAAACCAAAAGGGTAGACAAGCAACAAGTGAAACCAACGATCAATTGTGTTGACTTTCTATAGAGCAAATTATGACTTTTATAGTTGTTAATTACGAAAGGCAATTCACCTTTATATTAACTATCAAATAAACAATTAAACTAAACATTTAAGTAAATTGCATACCTTTGAAAAGACTGACTTATTGTCTGTTCTAAACAATACATTTTAATCTTTCCATCAATCAAGCTGTTGTAGTGAATATATATAATTAGTGACTTTCTAGAAAGTTTCTGAGAAAACTGTAGCCTTGTGTTTTGATACTTTGTGCTAATAATACCTCGAGGTTTTTGTGTCGACTGAACTGTAAAATGGTGAACTTATGAACATGACGCGACCAAAACATGGCTGCCGCCTAAGCCTATGCGGTCTCCCTGGCGCATAGGCTTATTACAAAGACTTTCTCGACCCAAATCAAAATTCTGAGTCGACAGGTCTGTGGGGAATCGCTTGTTCTCCTAAAAGCTGCCCTCCTCCACCTTCTTGAGGAATTCGCCGAGATGCTACATGATTCACTAGCTAATTACACAGGGAGAAAAGCTAGCTACTTTTCGAGTTCGGTTTTCCATCTCTTCAAACTCACGATTTAAAGGTCTCAAAGTGCTCAAACCTTCACCATAATTCAAGGGTAGTGTACTTTCACAAACCCAATCATTGATTCTAGCTTAAAATGTGTAAAAATAGGACTTACCGAACGTGGCTGCCTCCAGCACGGCTATGAGGCAATTCCAGTTGAAAACAACAATGGCCGCCGAAAAAGAATTTATATTCGTAACGGCGAGCTGCGATTGGAAGCGAAATGAGGGTGACGGTGGGGCTTGGTCAGCACACCATTTCCAGAAAGGCTGTGTGTTATGGAAAGCCAAAAGGGTCATATGTACGCGTAATTTTAACGCGTATTTTTGATTGGACACCCGTTTAGGAAGCTCCTGTAGCTGTTTCATAAGCGGCTGCAGCCGTAAATGTGCAGGCGAAAGTTACACATGAATGTAGCATTAGTTAAGGCTTGCAGGCGTTAAATAAACACCTGTATATTTACACGTGCATTTGGAGACGTTAAATAAACACGTGTATATTTACACGTGCAATTGAAGGCGTTAAATAAACACGTGTATATTTACACGTGCATTTGCAGGCGTTAAATAAACGTGTGTATATTTACACGTGCAATTGCAGGCGTTAAATAAACGCGTGCATATTTACACGTGCAATTGCAGGCGTTAAATAAACGCCTGAACGCCACATGCAAATCACTGCCCACAATTTCCCTAGCTCCTCCTGCAGTTAGCTGGGCTTGTGTGATTGGATTCCTCCCTGTATTTTCAAGTACCATGGATCCTCCCCACTGGAGAAGTGGCCGATTCAAAACAAGTTTAGCCCAGCACAGTCAGAAGTTTAAGATGGCAAGAAGGAACTTCCTACGAAACTGCAAGCAGACCCTAAATGACTGCACTCGGCTTTTGTTATCCGATAACGCTGGACACGACGACCTTCAGTCCACGTTGACAAGGTACAGTTTTTTTCGAAATCATTATTTGTGATGAATCATTATTATCGTAATCTTCACCGGCTAGCTAGGCTAACATGGGGTTTTACTTGCTCACTGGCTTTGCGGGTAGCTTTTGTATGTTTGTTTTTAGCAAATGGTTGCTACTGTGATATTCCTGCCTTGCTAGCTAGCCAGTAACTGACTAGTCTATACTGTTGGATAAAGACTAGCTATTTGCGTTTTGTTTTTATCCGTGAAAGCTACCATGTTAAGGCTGGACAGTTCATATCCAACTATATATCCACTAGTTATGTAGCTAGCAAAACGAGTTAGCCTCCGGTGCTGCAAACTCTTGAGATTCGTCTTTTATTGTTACTTAAAGTCGATTAGTCAATCTAGTTTGTATTTTGAGGCAAACTCGCTGCTGAAGGCAAACAAGCTTAACCTTGGTAAGGCTGGCTGGCGTTAGCTTTTTCTTTTATCTTAAAACGAAACTTATCCTATTTCATTCAAGCCTGTGTTGTTACCAGACCACCACAGGGTGCAATGCTACCACAACTTTTAGCTTCTAATATTACTGGTATTTCTCCCTTTAGGTTATTTTCAGTTGTTAGACGATTTATTATGGAGACTATTTGTTCACGTTCTTATTCCAGATACACATGGTCGATAAATTATTACTGGTTTGGATACAACAACAACAAATCTAGCCTTGTCTACTTTAACACCAGTCTTCTTTCAGGATGGAAACAATGCAGCGAAGCCTAGAGTGGGCAAGGGGTACGCTCTCGAATGTTGCTTCAGCAGACGGCCTGATAGCTTAAGTGTCCGAGTTCATCGAGGAGATTCGCACCTATGGTCGGCATGCACAACAAGGTGAGAGCCTTTTCAGTGGGGTTGGGTGCTTACAGCTCAGCTAGTCCTTTGAGCTGTTTCACACATCGTTCTCTTGCAGTTGCCATTGTTCAGTATTTTTTGTGTCCATTGGTGTTAAATTCCAGTGGTGTTTAACAGTGCGTGCCTGGAGCGTGTGCAAGTTACAGTCTCTTAAATGTTCTAAGCACATCATTGTATTATTGTTGTAGCCAGTTCCGGTTACCAGGCTCCATTGACTTGGACTGGAGCAATGGGGGCTCCTCATTATCACATCACCGGAGAGTAGCTGAGGGGTCTGATGATGGATGGAAGATATTCTCCACGTGTTCCACTACACTCAAAACCATATCTGAGGTCAGTTGTGCTTGGGGTTGAATGCTATGAAATGCAAAGCTTTTAAATGCACCACCTCCAGCTGAACCTTCACCTCCAGCTGAACCTTGCCAAAACGGAACTTCTCATCATCCCGGCCAAACCCTCCATCTCCCATGACTTCTCAATCACCCTGGGATCTGCGACGGTGACCCCCTCATCCTCTGCCAGGAACCTTGGGGTTACCATGGATGACGAGCTCTCCCTCACGGCCCACATTGCTGCGGTCTCCCGGTCGTGTAGATTCACCCTCTACAACATCCGGAAGATCAGGAGATACCTGTCTGAGCACTCCACCCAGCTGCTTGTCCAAGCACTTGTCCTCTCCAAGTTGGACTACTGCAACTCGCTGCTCGCCGGTCTCCCATCATGCGCAACCCGCCCTCTTCAGAGAATTCAGAACGCAGCGGCCCGTCTGGTCTACAATCTACCCAGATGCTCCCACGTTACCCCGCTCCTCATCTCCCTCCACTGGCTACCCATAACGGCCCGCATCAGATTCAAGACCCTGGTACTGACCTTCCGAGCAGTGAACGGGACTGCGCCCGACTACATCAAGTCTCTTCTGCAGCCTTACACCCCCACCCGCCACCTACGGTCTTCTTCAGACAACCGCCTGGTGGTCCCACCTCTCAAGACCGCCCGGTCCCAGCACAAGCTCTTCTCCTGCCTGGCACCCCAGTGGTGGAATCAACTCCCCACCTCCATCAGAGACACGGACTGTCTCTCCACCTTCAAGAGAAGGCTCAAGACGCACTTGTTCCGGGAGTACAATGGTACTTAGGAATGGTTTGCTGAACCCAACGCTAGTTTCCTCAAGGTTCACAATGACTCTTGCTTAGACTGTTGCTCTTGTTGGTTAGTGGTAGCTGATTTAAACTGTTGTATTCTTTTTTTTTTAGTTAATCCTATTTTTATTGCTTTCCTACAGGTACACCTGCACTTAGAGATTAATGTTGTGTAATTTTAACTTGTTTAACTACATGGTCTTATGGTTTCTTCCCTTTAGCACTATTTTTTGGTTGTTCACAATATGTACTTCTTGTTTTTGACTACCCGCAATGCTGTGGGGCTATCTTGTTGTTATTATCAGTGACCTATGCACTTTGTGAAGCTCTCTCTTGGAAGTCGCTTTGGATAAAAGCGTCTGCTAAATGAATAAATGTAATGTAAATGTAAATGTAGGGACCGGGTGAAAATTACCCATACAATTTTGAAAAATGATGACATTCATAATATTTGTATGACTATAAAACCTCAAACAAACAGCAGAGCATTCCAACAATGTCTGACCTACTTCCACACCCTTTACTTTTTCAATAAAACTTTTTAAATGATAGAAAATCGCTAATCTCTGAAAATAGCATGACATCCTTGCAAATCTCAAAAAAATCTCAATATCTTTTCCAGACTTGGGTCAAAAAATCTCAAATATACACCCGATTATTCTAATAGTGTCTGGCCTACTTCCACACCCTTTAGTTTTTTAATAAAACCTTTTAAAAATGATAGAAAATCGCTTATCTTTGAAAATAGCATGAAATCTTCACTAATCTCAATAACTTTTCCAGACTTGTGTCAAAAAAATTTCAAATACACAGCAAATTATTCTAATAGTGTCTGGCCTACTTCCACACCCTTTACCTTTTCAAAAATGCTTTTTTTTAAATGATAGAAAATCGCTAGTCTCTGAAAATAGCATGAAATCATTGATAATCTCAATAACTTTTTCAAACTTGTTTCAAAAAATCTCAAATATACACCAGATTATTCTAATAGTGTCTGGCCTACTTCCACACCCTTTACTTTTTCAATAATGTTTTTAAAAAAAATGATAGAAAATCGCTAATCTCTGACAATAGCATGAAATCATTGATTATCTCAATAACTTTTTCAAACTTGTTTCAAAAAATCTCGAATATACACCTGATTATTATAATAGTATCTGGCCTACTTCCACACCCTTTACTTTTTCAATAATGTTTTTAAAAAAATGATAGAAAATTGCTAATCTCTGAAAATAGCATGAAATCATTGATAATCTCAATAACTTTTTCAAACTTGTTTAAAAAAATCTAGAATATACACCTAATTATTCTAATAGTGTCTGGCCTACTTCCACACCCTTAACTTTTTCAATGAAACATTAAAAAAATGATAGAAAATCGCTAATCTCTGAAAATAGCATGAAATCCTTGCTAATCTCAATAATATTTCCAGACTTGGGTCAAAAAATCTCAAATATACACCAGATTATTCTAATAGTGTCTGGCCTACTTCCACACCCTTTACTTTTTCAATAATGTTTTTTTAAAAATGATGGAAAATCGCTAATCTCTGACAATAGCATGAAATCATTGATAATCTCAATAACCTTTTCAAACTTGTTTCAAAAAATCTCGAATATACACCCGATTATTCTAATAGTGTCTGGCCTACTTCCACACCCTTTAGTTTTTTAATAAAACCTTTTAAAAATGATAGAAAATCGCTTATCTTTGAAAATAGCATGAAATCTTCACTAATCTCAATAACTTTTCCAGACTTGTGTCAAAAAAATCTCAAATACACAGCAAATTATTCTAATAGTGTCTGGCCTACTTCCACACCCTTTACCTTTTCAAAAATGCTTTTTTTTAAATGATAGAAAATCGCTAGTCTCTGAAAATAGCATGAAATCATTGATAATCTCAATAACTTTTTCAAACTTGTTTCAAAAAATCTCAAATATAAACCAGATTATTCTAATAGTGTCTGGCCTACTTCCACACCCTTTACTTTTTCAATAATGTTTAAAAACAAATGATAGAAAATCGCTAATCTCTGACAATAGCATGAAATCATTGATAATCTCAATAACTTTTTCAAACTTGTTTCAAAAAATCTCGAATATACACCTGATTATTATAATAGTATCTGGCCTACTTCCACACCCTTTACTTTTTCAATAATGTTTTTAAAAAAATGATAGAAAATTGCTAATCTCTGACAATAGCATGAAATCATTGATAATCTCAATAACTTTTTCAAACTTGTTTAAAAAAATCTCGAATATACACCTGATTATTATAATAGTATCTGGCCTACTTCCACACCCTTTACTTTTTCAATGAAACATTAAAAAAATGATAGAAAATCGCTAATCTCTGAAAATAGCATGAAATCCTTGCTAATCTCAATAATATTTCCAGACTTGGATAAAAAAATCTCAAATATACACCAGATTATTCTAATAGTGTCTGGCCTACTTCCACACCCTTTACTTTTTCAATAATGTTTTTAAAAAAATGATAGAAAATCGCTAATCTCTGACAATAGCATGAAATCATTGATAATCTCAATAACTTTTTCATACTTGTTTAAAAAAATCTCGAATATACACCTGATCATTATAATAGTGTCTGGCCTACATCCACACCTTTTACTTTTTCAATAATGTTTAAAAAAAAATGATAGAAAATCGCTAATCTCTGAAAATAGCATGAAATCATTGATAATCTCAATAACTTTTTCAAACTTGTTTAAAAAAATCTAGAATATACACGTAATTATTCTAATAGTGTCTGGCCTACTTCCACACCCTTAACTTTTTCAATGAAACATTAAAAAAATTATAGAAAATCGCTAATCTCTGAAAATAGCATGAAATCCTTGCTAATCTCAATAATATTTCCAGACTTGGGTCAAAAAATCTCAAATATACACCAGATTATTCTAATAGTGTCTGGCCTACTTCCACACCCTTTACTTTTTCAATAATGTTTTTTTTAAAATGATGGAAAATCGCTAATCTCTGACAATAGCATGAAATCATTGATAATCTCAATAACCTTTTCAAACTTGTTTCAAAAAATCTCGAATATACACCCGATTATTCTAATAGTGTCTGGCCTACTTCCACACCCTTTAGTTTTTTAATAAAACCTTTTAAAAATGATAGAAAATCGCTTATCTTTGAAAATAGCATGAAATCTTCACTAATCTCAATAACTTTTACAGACTTGTGTCAAAAAAATCTCAAATACACAGCAAATTATTCTAATAGTGTCTGGCCTACTTCCACACCCTTTACCTTTTCAAAAATGCTTTTTTTTAAATGATAGAAAATCGCTAGTCTCTGAAAATAGCATGAAATCATTGATAATCTCAATAACTTTTTCAAACTTGTTTCAAAAAATCTCAAATATAAACCAGATTATTCTAATAGTGTCTGGCCTACTTCCACACCCTTTACTTTTTCAATAATGTTTAAAAACAAATGATAGAAAATCGCTAATCTCTGACAATAGCATGAAATCATTGATAATCTCAATAACTTTTTCAAACTTGTTTCAAAAAATCTCGAATATACACCTGATTATTATAATAGTATCTGGCCTACTTCCACACCCTTTACTTTTTCAATAATGTTTTTAAAAAAATGATAGAAAATTGCTAATCTCTGACAATAGCATGAAATCATTGATAATCTCAATAACTTTTTCAAACTTGTTTAAAAAAATCTCGAATATACACCTGATTATTATAATAGTATCTGGCCTACTTCCACACCCTTTACTTTTTCAATGAAACATTAAAAAAATGATAGAAAATCGCTAATCTCTGAAAATAGCATGAAATCCTTGCTAATCTCAATAATATTTCCAGACTTGGATAAAAAAATCTCAAATATACACCAGATTATTCTAATAGTGTCTGGCCTACTTCCACACCCTTTACTTTTTCAATAATGTTTTTAAAAAAATGATAGAAAATCGCTAATCTCTGACAATAGCATGAAATCATTGATAATCTCAATAACTTTTTCATACTTGTTTAAAAAAATCTCGAATATACACCTGATCATTATAATAGTGTCTGGCCTACATCCACACCTTTTACTTTTTCAATAATGTTTAAAAAAAAATGATAGAAAATCGCTAATCTCTGAAAATAGCATGAAATCATTGATAATCTCAATAACTTTTTCAAACTTGTTTAAAAAAATCTAGAATATACACGTAATTATTCTAATAGTGTCTGGCCTACTTCCACACCCTTTACTTTTTCAATGAAACATTAAAAAAAATGATAGAAAATCGCTAATCTCTGAAAATAGCATGAAATCCTTGCTAATCTCAATAATATTTCCAGACTTGGGTCAAAAAATCTCAAATATACACCAGATTATTCTAATAGTGTCTGGCCTACTTCCACACCCTTTACTTTTTCAATAATGTTTTTTAAAAAATGATAGAAAATCGCTAATCTCTGACAATAGCATGAAATCATTGATAATCTCGATAACTTTTTCAAACTTGTTTCAAAAAATCTCGAATATACACCTGATTATTATAATAGTATCTGGCCTACTTCCACACCCTTTACTTTTTCAATAATGTTTTTAAAAAAATGATAGAAAATTGCTAATATCTGAAAATAGCATGAAATCATTGATAATCTCAATAACTTTTTCAAACTTGTTTAAAAAAATCTCGAATATACACCTGATTATTATAATAGTATCTGGCCTACTTCCACACCCTTTACTTTTTCAATGAAACATTTTTAAAAATGATAGAAAATCGCTTATCTTTGAAAATAGCATGAAATCTTCACTAATCTCAATAACTTTTCCAGACTTGTGTCAACAAAATCTCAAATACACAGCAGATTATTCTAATAGTGTCTGGCCTACTTCCACACCATTTACCTTTTCAAAAATGCTTTTTTTAAAATGATAGAAAATCGCTAGTCTCTGAAAATAGCATGAAATCATTGATTATCTCAATAACTTTTTCAAACTTGTTTAAAAAAATCTCGAATATACACCTGATTATTATAATAGTATCTGGCCTACTTCCACACCCTTTACTTTTTCAATGAAACATTAAAAAAATGATAGAAAATCGCTAATCTCTGAAAATAGCATGAAATCCTTGCTAATCTCAATAATATTTCCAGACTTGGGTCAAAAAATCTCAAATATACACCAGATTATTCTAATAGTGTCTGGCCTACTTCCACACCCTTTACTTTTTCAATAATGTTTTTAAAAAAAAGATAGAAAATCGCTAATCTCTGACAATAGCATGAAATCATTGATAATCTCAATAACTTTTTCATACTTGTTTAAAAAAATCTCGAATATACACCTGATCATTATAATAGTGTCTGGCCTACTTCCACACGCTTCACTTTTTCAATAATGTTTTAAAAAAAATGATAGAAAATTGCTAATCTCTGAAATTAGCATGAAATCATTGATAATCTCATTAACTTTTTCAAACTTGTTTAAAAAAATCTCTAATATACACCTGATTATTATAATAGTGTCTGGCCTACTTCCACACCCTTTACTTTTTCAATGAAACATAAAAAAAATGATAGAAAATCGCTAATCTCTGAAAATAGCATGAAATCCTTGCTAATCTCAATAATATTTCCATACTTGGTTCAAAAAATCTCAAATATACACCAGATTATTCTAATAGTGTCTGGCCTACTTCCACACCCTTTACTTTTTCAATAATGTTTTTTAAAAAATGATAGAAAATCGCTAATCTCTGACAATAGCATGAAATCATTGATAATCTCGATAACTTTTTCAAACTTGTTTCAAAAAATCTCGAATATACACCTGATTATTATAATAGTATCTGGCCTACTTCCACACCCTTTACTTTTTCAATAATGTTTTTAAAAAAATGATAGAAAATTGCTAATATCTGAAAATAGCATGAAATCATTGATAATCTCAATAACTTTTTCAAACTTGTTTAAAAAAATCTCGAATATACACCTGATTATTATAATAGTATCTGGCCTACTTCCACACCCTTTACTTTTTCAATGAAACATTTTTAAAAATGATAGAAAATCGCTAATCTCTGAAAATAGCATGAAATCCTTGCTAATCTCAATAATATTTCCAGACTTGGGTCAAAAAATCTCAAATATACACCAGATTATTCTAATAGTGTCTGGCCTACTTCCACACCCTTTACTTTTTCAATAATGTTTTTAAAAAAAAGATAGAAAATCGCTAATCTCTGACAATAGCATGAAATCATTGATAATCTCAATAACTTTTTCATACTTGTTTAAAAAAATCTCGAATATACACCTGATCATTATAATAGTGTCTGGCCTACTTCCACATGCTTCACTTTTTCAATAATGTTTTAAAAAAAATGATAGAAAATCGCTAATCTCTGAAATTAGCATGAAATCATTGATAATCTCAATAACTTTTTCAAACTTGTTTAAAAAAATCTCTAATATACACCTGATTATTATAATAGTGTCTGGCCTACTTCCACACCCTTTACTTTTTCAATGAAACATTTTTAAAAATGATAGAAAATCGCTTATCTTTGAAAATAGCATGAAATCTTCACTAATCTCAATAACTTTTCCAGACTTGTGTCAACAAAATCTCAAATACACAGCAGATTATTCTAATAGTGTCTGGCCTACTTCCACACCATTTACCTTTTCAAAAATGCTTTTTTTAAAATTATAGAAAATCGCTAGTCTCTGAAAATAGCATGAAATCATTGATAATCTCAATAACTTTTTCAAACTTGTTTAAAAAAATCTCGAATATACACCTGATTATTATAATAGTATCTGGCCTACTTCCACACCCTTTACTTTTTCAATGAAACATAAAAAAAATTATAGAAAATCGCTAATCTCTGAAAATAGCATGAAATTCTTGCTAATCTCAATAATATTTCCAGACTTGGGTCAAAAAATCTCAAATATACACCAGATTATTCTAATAGTGTCTGGCCTACTTCCACACCCTTTACTTTTTCAATGAAACATTAAAAAAAATGATAGAAAATCGCTAATCTCTGAAAATAGCATGAAATCATTGATAATCTCAATAACTTTTTCATACTTGGGTCAAAAAATCTCAAATATACACCAGATTATTCTAATAGTGTCTGGCCTACTTCCACACCCTTTACTTTTTCAATGAAACATTAAAAAAATGATAGAAAATTGCCAATATCTGAAAATAGCATGAAATCCTTGCTAATCTCAATAATATTTCCAGACTTGGGTCAAAAAATCTCAAATATACACCAGATTATTCTAATAGTGTCTGGCCTACTTCCACACCCTTTACTTTTTCAATGAAACATTAAAAAAATGATAGAAAATCGCTAATCTCTGACAATAGCATGAAATCATTGATAATCTCAATAACTTTTTCATACTTGTTTAAAAAAATCTCGAATATACACCTGATCATTATAATAGTGTCTGGCCTACTTCCACACCCTTTACTTTTTCAATAATGTTTTTAAAAAAATGATAGAAAATTGCTAATATCTGAAAATAGCATGAAATCCTTGCTAATCTCGATAATATTTCCATACTTGGGTCAAAAAATCTCAAATATACACCAGATTATTCTAATAGTGTCTGGCCTACTTCCACACCCTTTACTTTTTCAATAATGTTTTTTAAAAAATGATAGAAAATCGCTAATCTCTGACAATAGCATGAAATCATTGATAATCTCGATAACTTTTTCAAACTTGTTTAAAAAAATCTCGAATATACACCTGATTATTATAATAGTATCTGGCCTACTTCCACACCCTTTACTTTTTCAATAATGTTTTTAAAAAAATGATAGAAAATTGCTAATATCTGAAAATAGCATGAAATCATTGATAATCTCAATAACTTTTTCAAACTTGTTTAAAAAAATCTCGAATATACACCTGATTATTATAATAGTGTCTGGCCTACTTCCACACCCTTTACTTTTTCAATGAAACATTAAAAAAATGATAGAAAATTGCTAATATCTGAAAATAGAATGAAATCCTTGCTAATCTCAATAATATTTCCAGACTTGGGTCAAAAAATCTCAAATATACACCAGATTATTCTAATAGTGTCTGGCCTACTTCCACACCCTTTACTTTTTCAATAATGTTTTAAAAAAAAATGATAGAAAATCGCTAATCTCTGACAATAGCATGAAATCATTGATAATCTCAATAACTTTTTCATACTTGTTTAAAAAAATCTCGAATATACACCTGATCATTATAATAGTGTCTGGCCTACTTCCACACCCTTTACTCTGATTATTATAATAGTGTCTGGCCTACTTCCACACCCTTTACTTTTTCAATGAAACATTTTTAAAAATGATAGAAAATTGAAATCTTCACTAAAAAAAATGATAGAAAATCGCTAATCTCTGAAAATAGCATGAAATCATTGATAATCTCAATAACTTTTTCAAACTTGTTTAAAAAAATCTCGAATATACACCTGATTATTATAATAGTATCTGGCCTACTTCCACACCCTTTACTTTTTCAATGAAACATTAAAAAAATGATAGAAAATCGCTAATCTCTGAAAATAGCATGAAATCCTTGCTAATCTCAATAATATTTCCAGACTTGGGTCAAAAAATCTCAAATATACACCAGATTATTCTAATAGTGTCTGGCCTACTTCCACACCCTTTACTTTTTCAATGAAACATAAAAAAAAAGATAGAAAATCGCTAATCTCTGAAAATAGCATGAAATCCTTGCTAATCTCAATAATATTTCCATACTTGGGTCAAAAAATCTCAAATATACACCAGATTATTCTAATAGTGTCTGGCCTACTTCCACACCCTTTACTTTTTCAATAATGTTTTAAAAAAAATGATAGAAAATCGCTAATCTCTGACAATAGCATGAAATCATTGATAATCTCAATAACTTTTTCAAACTTGTTTAAAAAAATCTGGAATATACACCTAATTATTCTAATAGTGTCTGGCCTACTTCCACACCCTTTACTTTTTCAATGAAACATTAAAAAAATGATAGAAAATTGCTAATATCTGAAAATAGCATGAAATCCTTGCTAATCTCAATAATATTTCCAGACTTGGGTCAAAAAATCTCAAATATACACCAGATTATTCTAATAGTGTCTGGCCTACTTCCACACCCTTTACTTTTTCAATAATGTTTTTAAAAAAATGATAGAAAATCGCTAATCTCTGACAATAGCATGAAATCATTGATAATCTCAATAACTTTTTCAAACTTGTTTAAAAAAATCTCGAATATACACCTGATTATTATAATAGTATCTGGCCTACTTCCACACCCTTTACTTTTTCAATAATGTTTTTAAAAAAATTGATAGAAAATTGCTAATCTCTGAAAATAGCATGAAATCCTTGCTAATCTCAATAATATTTCCAGACTTGGGTCAAAAAATCTCAAATATACACCAGATTATTCTAATAGTGTCTGGCCTACTTCCACACCCTTTACTTTTTCAATGAAACATTAAAAAAATGATAGAAAATCGCTAATCTCTGAAAATAGCATGAAATCCTTGCTAATCTCAATAATATTTCCAGACTTGGGTCAAAAAATCTCAAATATACACCAGATTATTCTAATAGTGTCTGGCCTACTTCCACACCCTTTACTTTTTCAATAATGTTTTTTAAAAAAAGATAGAAAATCGCTAATCTCTGAAAATAGCATGAAATCATTGATAATCTCAATAACTTTTTCATACTTGTTTAAAAAAATCTCGAATATACACCTGATCATTATAATAGTGTCTGGCCTACTTCCACACGCTTCACTTTTTCAATAATGTTTTAAAAAAAATGATAGAAAATCGCTAATCTCTGAAATTAGCATGAAATCATTGATAATCTCATTAACTTTTTCAAACTTGTTTAAAAAAATCTCTAATATACACCTGATTATTATAATAGTGTCTGGCCTACTTCCACACCCTTTACTTTTTCAATGAAACATTTTTAAAAATGATAGAAAATCGCTTATCTTTGAAAATAGCATGAAATCTTCACTAATCTCAATAACTTTTCCAGACTTGTGTCAACAAAATCTCAAATACACAGCAGATTATTCTAATAGTGTCTGGCCTACTTCCACACCATTTACCTTTTCAAAAATGCTTTTTTTAAAATTATAGAAAATCGCTAGTCTCTGAAAATAGCATGAAATCATTGATAATCTCAATAACTTTTTCAAACTTGTTTAAAAAAATCTCGAATATACACCTGATTATTATAATAGTATCTGGCCTACTTCCACACCCTTTACTTTTTCAATGAAACATAAAAAAAATGATAGAAAATCGCTAATCTCTGAAAATAGCATGAAATCCTTGCTAATCTCAATAATATTTCCAGACTTGGGTCAAAAAATCTCAAATATACACCAGATTATTCTAATAGTGTCTGGCCTACTTCCACACCCTTTACTTTTTCAATAATGTTTTAAAAAAAATGATAGAAAATCGCTAATCTCTGACAATAGCATGAAATCATTGATAATCTCAATAACTTTTTCATACTTGTTTAAAAAAATCTCGAATATACACCTGATCATTATAATAGTGTCTGGCCTACTTCCACACCCTTTACTTTTTCAATAATGTTTTTAAAAAAATGATAGAAAATTGCTAATATCTGAAAATAGCATGAAATCATTGATAATCTCAATAACTTTTTCAAACTTGTTTAAAAAAATCTGGAATATACACCTAATTATTCTAATAGTGTCTGGCCTACTTCCACACCCTTTACTTTTTCAATGAAACATTAAAAAAATGATAGAAAATTGCTAATATCTAAAAATAGCATGAAATCATTGATAATCTCAATAACTTTTTCAAACTTGTTTAAGAAAATCTAGAATATACACCTAATTATTCTAATAGTGTCTGGCCTACTTCCACACCCTTTACTTTTTCAATGAAACATTAAAAAAATGATAGAAAATTGCTAATATCTGAAAATAGCATGAAATCCTTGCTAATCTCAATAATATTTCCAGACTTGGGTCAAAAAATCTCAAATATACACCAGATTATTCTAATAGTGTCTGGCCTACTTCCACACCCTTTACTTTTTCAATGAAACATTAAAAAAATGATAGAAAATCGCTAATCTCTGACAATAGCATGAAATCATTGATAATCTCAATAACTTTTTCATACTTGTTTAAAAAAATCTCGAATATACACCTGATCATTATAATAGTGTCTGGCCTACTTCCACACCCTTTACTTTTTCAATAATGTTTAAAAAAAAATGATAGAAAATCGCTAATCTCTGAAAATAGCATGAAATCATTGATAATCTCAATAACCTTTTCAAACTTGTTTCAAAAAATCTCGAATATACACTTGATTATTATAATAGTGTCTGGCCTACTTCCACACGCTTCACTTTTTCAATAATGTTTTAAAAAAAATGATAGAAAATCGCTAATCTCTGAAA